>NW_010244935.1:21728-30583 GCF_000690775.1 Eurypyga helias | reverse complement strand
AGGCTCGGTCCGCATTGCTCTGGGGCTCATAAGAAAAGCCTTTTGCACCTCCTGAGAGGTGCTGAAGCTTGTGGTTTTCCACTTGTCAGGCCACGTTGGGGGCAGAGCCCTGATTGTGCAGGATAACCAGGAAAGCCATACCTCATGGCACTTGCTCCAGCTTAGCCTGCTTTCTCATGAGGAAATTATTTACGATGAAAGCTGGGAAAGCACCAGCAGCGTGCCGTAACCTTGTAACCACGGGAGCACTTAGGGTTTTCCTGTTGTAAGCAGTATGTACTCTTAGCTTGAACCTCGGTGTACCAGCTTGTGTGCTTAGATCTTTTGATCAAAGCTTTGGTGTCAGTAAAGTGTTTCAGAAAGACAGAACAGGAAACCCCCACACTCCACTCCCACCCCTTGCTTCCTGTTTTAAGTACATGTGTGGGAGAACAAGAACATGGTAAGAACCAATTAGGGCATGTGAAAGCCCGAGGGGGGGAACAAAAGTGATGTAAACAACAGCTGCCACGCTGGAAGTTAAAGGTCCTGATCGCATTTGGTTTGGATGGCAACGCAGCTTCCACACACTGCTGGCTTATCAACAACAGCAGCAAAGCCTGTTAATGCATAGGGAAAGTGAGGAGGCAGAGGAAGGTGGAGGCTGGATTGTTCAAAGCAAACATGCCTTGCAGAAGCAATTCTCTTGATCATCAAAGGTAGGAGGCAGCATAGTTTGAGAGGCTGAAATGTGTCATAGAGGGCAATTTTCTACTCTGTCTGTGCTCAGGGACAAGCAAAACTGTTGGCAGAGGCCTGGTGGAGTATAACTGTGCCAAAGATATTAAAAGTACTTAGAGATGGCTGGCTGTGAGGGGGTCAGTGCTCAATGTAAGGATCCTGCTGCAGTTTGTCTATGTGAATTCCCAGGGTGTCAGTGTTCTGCCAGACTCTGAGACAGCTGCTTTGTCATCCCTCAGCAGGGATGTCTGTCTCTGCCAGGGCTTTGTAGAGGAGATGGGGCAGGCTCTCGGCCCCCTTGCATGCGAAGAAGAGGTGTAGAGCTGTGCTCACAGAGATACTGAGCCCTTGTGACCTCCAGCTGAGGAACTTCTGGAGGTCTGCATGCCAGCGAGTAAGCTGATACTGCAGAGGAAGCTAAAAGGGGTGGAAATGTGACTGATTAATTTTGGTAGGTTGCAGTTTGCTGGATAACTCTGGAAGTGTCTGAGGCCAATTGTTTGGCTGGGAAGTGAACTCTGGCAGGGCTGGACTGAAAACATCTGTGCAGTGCTGCTGTGAAGGCAGGCTTGAGCTGAGCCAGAAATGCCTGTAGGAGCACTGAGGGAGTTGCAGGCTGGCTGGTACTATGCATGGTACCACGGGAAGCACTGTGTCCCTTGATCTTATCTTGCCATCAAGTTAATTCAACCAATTTGCAAGTAGCTCTTGTAGCAAATGCAGGGGATGAGTAAACGGGGAAGCAAACGTGGACAGGGGCTTTTGCTGATGAGTGTTGCATGTATCTGAGTGCTGAGCAAAGCAGCATTTTCTCCTCATGGTATAATATGCCAGCTATCATCCTCAGCAGAGGGGAAGGAAAATAAACTGAGATTGGTGGTGTGGAGCTAGATCCCAAAATCTGTCAGGCAGAGAAGAAATCTGATTGGGACCCAGTGCAGAGTGAGGGAGTAGCATGCACGTGTTTTGAGATGCGTGCAGGTCAGGACGTAAGTCTGCGCTTATCCCTGCTTGAGATAAGAGACACTTGCCAACATCTCTCCTTCACTCCCCCGTCTATGCAGTGAGGTGGATGAGGATATTATTTAGCTGAGTTACCTTACTGAGATTGAAGGGTGCACTACAAATCCAGCACATAATTGATCCATAACTCCTGGTTGGTTTATTGCACGAGTACAGTCTCTTCCTGATCTCCGCTCCAGTACTTTGTAATGTCACTTTTCAACCTGTTAATTATGGAATGAAACAGCCTTGGCTTTCACTCCCTGCCTGCTTCATGTAAAACTCAGACACAGTCCTGAAGAATACAGACTGAGACTCAGCACCCTTCTACACTGGAGAATTAGTGACTGACCTGGAGAGCCATTCAGTTTCCCTCTGCCCCAGTGGGCTCTCTATTTTTTTTTTTCTGTGCAGTGACTGTTTCCATCCATATGGATGGAGGGCACATATCCTGAGCTGACACAGGGCATCTTTCTGGGACCTAGAAAGTGGAGAAGCTGAGCAGTTACTGAGAACGTGGGCACAGTCCTTCCTTCAGCTTTCATAGGAAAGAAGCCTTGTAAAGGCAAGATTTCAGACCCCCCACACCTGTCAGCAATTCCTAGCTAGTTAGAAATGCCCAGCTCCTACCCAAGCAATGCCTTGCCTTACCCAGCCTGTATTCCCATCAGGGATCAGATGCCCTGCAATTCAGGCTGGAAGGAACCTTGAGATTTCTCACTAAGTGTAAACCTTCCTGTGCCCATTTGCATCATGCAAGCTCCTTCTGCAGCCGGGGAATCTGCCTGCCAGGACGGAGGCAAGTGCAGTGCCTTCCTTTGCACGGTGTCGCACAAGCGCGTGCACCCAGCCAGGGCCCACCATGCCTGTGTGCTGAGTCCTTCCCTGGGCTGTATGCTCCTCCAGACCAGCATGCCATGCTCCCCTGGTACCCACTGCCTCCTGCTGTGAGCTCCCTCTGCAGAGCAGGCTTGCTGCGAATGAAGCTGCTGAAATTCCAGCATAAGCACAGGTTGGCTGCTCTGGCTGAGCAGTGTGACCTGGCCACTGTGTGTCCCTCTGCATTCGGTGCCCTCTGCTGATTTCTTCCTTGTGCTACTGCATTACCTGACTTCCACATGTGTGGGAACTCTTCTGTAAAAGAGTATTCCACAGCCCTGTGCTGCCTGGTTTTTACTCTCTCGGGAATATGCTTTTCCTCCATCCCAAAACTTCACAGACAGATTTCGGAAAACAAAACTGTTTAAGTCTCTAGCCTTTTTCACTCCAGGGGCTTTGGTTTGGGAAGGGGGTGGCGGGGGAAGTCCTGCAGTGAGGGGTGCTAGGGGAGGCTGGGTGCTATGCTTAGTGGGGTGGTGCATTGTATGATTTTGGGCTCTAATCCTGGCTCTGTAGCCAGCCTGCTGAGTAACCATAGGTAAGCCTCTGCCCCTCTGCATTTCATTTCCTCCCCTGTAAGCACTGGCATTCCTTGTGAGATGCTTTCAGACCTGATAAAAAGCAGCATCTGACTTTCAACTATTCTTGGTGGTGGTGTAGTACCCTTGGAAGGCTCTTCCCAGTGCAGTCCACGTTGGCCTCTTCATGAGCAGAGTACCCAGAGCCTGGCAGAAATCCACTAGTCCACAGATTTGCAGACAGCCCTAAAATTATGGGTACAACCCTCTTTATCGTGGGGGTACATAATTCTTCCCTTATGCATAGTTCCCCTCTGACCAATGGGGTGGGAATAGAAAATTTCCATAAAGGTGCAGTTATACGGTGATTTAAGGGTTTCTTGCCTGTGTCTCAAGTACCGGCTGCTCTGAAGTAGCTGCAACCAGACTCTGGAGACAAGGCAGGCGAGACAAGAGGGGACTAGCAGAACAAGAGCACTTCAGTGCCATGTTAAAAGATGCTGCCAAGGATCTAATTTGAAAGGGACAGAATTTGGAAGCAGAACCCTGCTGTCAGTGTGTGTCCATAGGTGGAGGGCGGCATCTTTATTTTGGAGCCCATGCGAAGCGGGAAATGACATTGCCACTGGAAGAATTTGCCAATTTAATGTGCCAGTTTCTTTTGGAGCGCTGGGAAATCGGTCATCTGGCAGCCAAATGAAAAAATGCAGGATGGCAAGAGTCTGTGTGCCTTCCTGGCCGTGTTGTGTTTTCCCAAAGATTGGAACCTTTCCTCTTGTTTCCCATTTTTAGCAACAACAAAAACCACTTTGGTGTCAAACTGAGAAAGGGGGGGTGGGGTGTGGAGTTCATGTGCTTCTTCCTCTGAATCGCATGCAGATTACTGAAGAGGTAGGAGTTGGGATTCCCAGGTGTGTTGACACTAAACAGTTGTGTGACCCCAGGCAAGAAGAGTATCAATGTTATTGATACCTACGATCCCAGAGGGGAAGCTGTAAAGCCTCTTGAAATTGGTATTTGAAGAGAATGATGGGAACTGATGACTCTGGACAGTTTGGGTAGGGTAAGCCCAAGGCTTTGTAATTTTTTCTGTGCCTGGGAGGCGCTCGGCGTGGCAGAAGAGCCTGCGGAAGGCCGGCTGTATGACCTTGGTGCTTTACAATCTGAGAGAGGCAATTAGTGAGATGGACATTCCTGAGCTCGGTGTAGGGGTGAAATTTTGCAGCATGTGTTAAGAAGCCAGGACAAGTCATCTAACATTCCTTTACGCTCTTAAATGTCCTTGTGCCTCCGGCTTGCCAGAGAGATGTGCCTTGGGTGGGTGCCACCCCCATGGGTTGGGTCTGCCCCAAAGCCACCCCAGCACGGCTGCCACCAGAGGGCATGGTGAGACCGGCATGGTCTTATTCTGAGCAGAGGAACTCCCAACCCAGATCGCCAACAGTGAATTCATTTCGATTTTTACACCCCTGAGCTCTGAGGATGCCACCAAAACCTGCCCTGCACCCGTTTGTTGTTGGAAAGCTCCGTGAGCCCCTCCAATTCCCTGACTGACCAGAGCTGAGGGGTTTTGTCGTGCAGTTTGACCATGACAAAACACTTGATATGCAACGGAAGGTGCTGCTGGGCAAGGAGGGAATAAACTGCACATCTGAGAATGGTTGGGGTAAGGATATTGGCTGAAATGAAAACTCAAATGCAGGGAAGCTTATAGCCATGTTGCTATTAATAGCTTTTATTATTATATTTACTGTTTTGAGAAATACTGTGTTATTGTTGGCAATATACATGTGTGTTAATTAAAGCCTCTTGAAGTAAAACCCTTCTTTCAATCAAATCAAGCAGATTTCTTGCTGGTTTTGTTATTTGGTAGAGGAGACGGATCCTTGGCAGAAAGGACTGCCCTGCCTGGGCTCGCAGCGAGTGGTGGGGATGGCAGAGAGGCTGTCCCAGGACTGCTGGGGAGGGGGTCGCATCTGGTATTTACATTCACCTCTCAAAGATGTGACATGCACAGGGGCTGAAAAAGAGTTTCCCAAATGCAAAACGCATCTCAGGGTGTGTTATGCGTTCCACACGTGGAGTTCTTCAGAGTAAAGCTTGAAACCGTTTAGTCAAACCTATAAATAACCCCAAGGAGAGAAGGTGTCTGGTGGTAGGGCTCTTTGATCTGAGAGCCATAACAAGATCCAGGTGCTGGAAGTGCAGGTCAGCACAGTTAAACTGGAATAAGATGCATCTCTTCACAGGGGAATGTAATTGGGCTCCTCAAGGGTGCAGTGCACTCCCAAACATGTCAGGGCTCCAGACCAAGTCTGCCCCTCCAGAAGATAGTGCTGTAGTTCAGCTGTGGGCTGCTGAGCTAGGCACAAAGGAGGTGTGGATAGCCAGCCCCTGAGCAGGCTGTCAGAGCTGGGGGCCAGTGTCCCTCCCGAGGTTACACTGCAGGGCAGTGCCTGGGCTGGAATTAGCCCTCGGAGGGGACTGCCGTTCAGGCATTGCCGAGACGCATCTGGTGTCTCCTTCTGCAAGTCCTGCTCCGTGATGATGAGCCTACAACAGCAGGGAGTTCCCAGGAGCCCTGTGCTGCCCAACTAGAATATCCAAGAGTCTTTTTACCACTTAAAGCAGGCCTGGGATGGTTGATTTTTGCTAGGCCTTCTATTTCAGCACTAATCAGCTGATGTAAAAAACGTTCCTTCCCATTCCACCAGCTCATAGCTATGTTTCTGAGTCAGTGCCATGTCTAATCCACCAAGCATGTGAACCCACACCACCACGCTGTCCGGAGCCTCTGCTGCCGAGAACTGTTGCAGATCTCTGGTCAGCTTGCCCTGCCTCATCAGTGACTCAGTGGATGTTCTTCTCCCCTCTGTCCCTCTGTTTTCTGAAGCTTTAGGGCCCACAGGTGGCGTGGGGATGGGTTAACTCTGCTTTTGTGCAACTGATTAGAAATGAACTTCATTTTCTGAGGGACAGCAGATGTTAGTTTGAGAGAACAGGCAGAGGCACGCTGCCAGGTTTAGGGAATGCTCTCCAGCGCAGATTCTTACAGGCAATGCAAATGGTCCTCACCTTCCCCCCTGCACTGGAGAGAATCCAATCTTATCTGCAAGCTGTCATTCTGACTTCCTGTCCTTGCTTTGGGCAAAGTGTTTGCAGCTGCTTTGGACACACTAGATGCTGGAAGCAACAGCCGCTGATGCAGTCACTTGGTATCAGGGATGCTGCAAATCAAAATCTCCCCAGCGATGTCAGGGAGAGCCAGCACTTGTCTGGCCCAGCTCTTTCCTGCCTTGTCAAGGGATGATGATGGTCTGGTTACTGTGGACCCTTAAAACCAGCTAGAAGGCCTCTGGGAGAAGGGACACCTTGCCTCTGCCTTGTCCCTAGCACGGATTGCTGACCCAAAACTTCCTCACATCTTGAATCCTCCTCTTACTCATCCTTGACCCACAAGAAGTGGCAAATGCAAGGTCTAATTGCAGCAAAACCAGAATTATCCCCATTTGACCCCCTCTATTGGCATATTTTGCTTTGGGCCATGAGCCCATTCCTCACCTCAAGTATCTGCCTGACTTTTAACTGTCATCTTCAGAGGATCAGGCCTCTAGGCTGTCAGAGGAAGCACTGCACAGCAAGGTGGGCACGGTCTCTCTTGTAAAGCAGATGTCAGCACTAAAGCTAGGCCAGGATAACGTCTCCTGCATGGTGGTGGGTTTTTTTTTTTTTTGCACACTTCCCTCTGTGGCTAACAGCTTGCCAGCTGAGCCATCTCTGCTCGGAGCCGGAGCTGCATCACATGTGCCTTTGATATCTTGCAAAGAGTAAGGTGTTGCTGCTGGCCCCACAGGGTGACAGCCTTAGCCTGGAGCATGAGCACCGGCAGCTCGCAACTCAGAAGAAGCCGCTTACCACATTTGGGTTTCTTACTGCTGTCTGTGACAAACACTGCAATCATTTCAGGAAACCACACAGTGGGTGTTGTCTTTTTAGGGTAGGGGTGGGGGAAGGAATCCTGCTCCTCCATGCCTGGGCCCAGGGATTGGGCTGGGGTGGTGGGATACCTCTGCTCTCCAGGATGGGCTTCTCTATCGGAGCAGAGCAACGCTGCCCTTGTTCCCTCTGGCAGGGAACATCCAGGGCCAGCATGAGCAATTCCTGCAGCAGTTCATGGCCCATGCTGTGAGTGGGCTGACCTGGCTCCGCTTCAGCGTAGAACCTGAACGTTTGGAAAATTCTTCTGAGCTGTGGTTGTGTGATGTCGCCTATTCCAGCTGGGCTTGAGGTCCTTTTATTGAGCTCTTCCTATGCCCAGAGGAGGGGGAAGCTGTTTGGATGGATTCTGAAGAGCTGGGTCTCGTGCATGCACACTGCTTGCTCAAATTCTCCCAGGTTGGACTGAGGGGTTTTACAGCATTTGGAGATGATTCCCACAATGATGGGTGACAGGGTGGAAACTTTCTGGTCTCCTACTGAGGTGCATTGACTAACATCAGGCTTAGAGGGCCTGGTCCTGGCTCTGCCGTTGCTCTTTGTATATAGCAAGATGTCTCCCTTTCTCTGCTTGGTTTTTTTACCCATCTTTAAAATGGGGAAAATAGCTTAAGAGCCATCAGTGTTTTGACTGGAAGAATCGCCAGGTTAGGCAGCTGCCCACTGTTACAAGAGTGGATGGCAACAGTGGGGTTGAGAGGGACTGCTGTCGCCTTTACCTGCCCATTAAATCTGTCACTGTAAGAATACTGGCGTTTCTTAGCAAAGCACTCTGAGAAAATTCCTACATCTGTAAATTTGAGCTCAGCCTGATGAAAGTCGCTTTTTTTTTCTTCCCAGTGGGATCCTGGAAATACAGAAGCAGTAGCAACAGATGAAATGTAGGAACTTCTGTGAACTTATTGGACCTTCTCACGAGGTTGAAGCTGAGTTTAGAGCTTGGGTTTGGATTGATTCTTGTTTGAGCAAATCCAGCTCCCTGTCCCCATTTTCAGATGAAATGGAAATTGTTACTAGTGGGGCAAGAAGCTGATAAGAGTCTTCCTAAGAACAGAGCCTGAAGTTTATTCATCTCTGTTTGAAAAAGGAACTTAAGGGAAAAGGGAGGCTTATTGGGAAGAAAACCTGACATAGGTAGTGGGGAGAGCAAGGAGAGGGAGGTTTGTTAAATCACTTGAATAACATTACTTTTCTTTCAAGGACTTTTTTCTCACCCAAAGAGGTTGGGGGTTTAATGACCTTTCTTGTTTTCAGAAGGCAGCTGTGTTGTTTAGTGTCTCTAAAAATCATACACTCTTAAAGTGCTTCCTTTGCTAGCATGGAGGCACATTCAAGCTGGAATTAAATGCTTAAGTAGCTGTGCAAATGGATGGAGAGTTCTGGCCAGCTGCGTCTGTGTGCACCTCCTTCTACTTGTGGCCATGGAAGATGCCCATTACCCAGGTGGGAGGTGCAGCCAGGCCATCTTCGCACTACTGCTCCATGGAGAGCGTTGGGTGTTGAAAAAACTCTGCCCTCTCCTGCTCGTTCTCACCTCCTTGACAGGAAAGAGGCTCCAGATCATGTCCTAAGCTGAGAAAACTTCCCTTTTTTTTCCATCCAAATGGCTCTTTCCATGGGAGTCTGACTCAAAGGCTGGTCTATGGAAGTCTTGACTCACAGACTGGTTTGGGTTGGGAGGGACCTTAAAGCTCATCTAGTTCCAACCTCCCTGCCATGGGCAGGGACACCCTCCACTAG
>NW_010244935.1:0-21700 GCF_000690775.1 Eurypyga helias | reverse complement strand
GGCTCTTCCGGGGATGGGGCATCCACAGCTTCTCTGGGCAACCTGTCCCAGTGTCTCCCCACCCTCTGCGGGAAGAATTCCTTCCTGATGTCCCATGTCAGTCTCCCTCTTCCCGTTTAACCCCATTACCCCTTGTCCTGTCACTCCCTGCCCTTGGAAACACACACCCCCCAGCTTTCTTGTAGCCCCTCCAAGTACTGGAAGGTGCTATAAGTCTCCCCAGAGCCTTCTCCTCTCCAGACTGAATCAGTCAGATCCAGTGAGAACTCGGAACTGAATCCCTCCAGGCTCACGGTGCAGTGTCACTCAGGCTGTCCCTCTCAGCCAGGCAGAGCAGTTTGTTTCTCTGGGGGCTTCAGAAGCTCCAGTGAGACACAGGGTGAGGCAGAGATAGAGGGTGGCGGCAGCTGTTCAGGATGTCTTGCTGATTCTGTGACATCTCCCACCCTTTTTGGAAATTGAGGGTTTGGAGCAAGACAGAAGGAAAGAAGAAACAGGCGCTGATAAAGCTTGACATAGACGACAGCCCTATCCTCAGCGGGCTGTGACCCACAGCCCATCTCTGGGGATACGCACCAGCTGGGAGGCAACGATAGGCTTTGCTGCTTCTGTCTGTTCACCTCCCTCCTCTGGGCATGGGGATGGATATCATCTCCCTTCCTTCCTCCTCCCTCCCTTCCTCCCTCATGTCTCTGTCTCTTCCTCTCCAAGTCTGAAGCTCTTTCCATAACCCCTGTTCAACTTGCCCTGGCAGAGTTTCTGGCTTGGCTCTGCTCACTGACCCTCGGTTGTGCAACTCCCTACGGACCCGTAGCCTTGGTCCCCTTGAGAGTCCCACCTAGTGATGGTGGGCTGGGAAATTCTGGAGTAGTCTTCATCCTAGGAAAGGCTATTTTGAGAGGGGGAGCGGGGAAGGTGAAAAAAATGTTTGTGGCTAGAAACTGTTGTCCATGCTCCCTGGACAGAGTTTCCCACAGAGAATGACTGTGTGTCACTTGGGTTTGTCTTTGAGGGCCCCCACCAAGCCAAGAGGATGCTGGTGTCACCCCAAGAACTGATCTTCCCGCGTGTGTTGGTTTCAGACGGTGGCAGTGGGATACCTAAGGAGGCGTAATGGAGAGGATATTTGCTGGAGCTCAGGGTGACAGGATTGGGTGGTGAAGTTGCCTGGGCTGAGAGTGAGGGAAGCTGCCCCAGGGACAGTTTTGGAACAACTTTTTCCATGGCTGTGAAACTAGTTTGGCTGGAAGTGGATCTGTGAGACTGAGGACAGCAAGGCTTTTATTGGGCCATGGAGATGAGGAGGAGCAGGTCTAGAGCAGGGAAGACAGATCTGCATCAGCTTCAGAGGGAGGGCATGCGAGGTCTGGTAGAGCATGCATTTCCTCACCCTCACCACCAGCAGGGTCTATTTTGGGGTAAATATTTAAAACTGGGTCTCTGAAGGGCTGACAGATTGAGTTCCCACGGCCCAAGCAAAGATCCAGTGGCTCCTGGGTGTACAGAGGGCTCCAGGCTGCGTTTCACGTGCAGACAACTGTCACCACAGGTAACTCTTTTCTGTCTTCTGCAACAAATGAAGGGGGTCCCCACATCTGGCTGTGGCGGTTAAACAGGCTCGATTTAATCACAGACTGATATAGGAGGCAGAGAGAAAGGAGGGGAAAGACGTGAGAAACACCGAGCACCTGCTTACCCCCAGCCAGCGTGCCCTGTTCTGGGTCAGGCTGCGCATGCGGGAGGGCCAGGAAATCCACAGCCGGTAGCGAGGGTGTGGGGGGAAGTGAGTTGCCCATATCCCGCCTAGGTGGAAAGTCAGATGGTTGGGACCTTTTTGCAAAGGTTTTCTGTACCCTACATCTGGGCGAAGTGGAAGCAGGACAGGGACATGGCAAAGGGGCCAGGGCTGGGTTTGTGCAGGTTCACTGAGGCTTCCAAAGGAGCGTTTGCAGGAGTGCGATGTGCGTGTTGAGGGGTGAGATGAAGCTGATGCCTCAGCTCTCTCCCAGAAAGTGGGAATCTCTTCTCCCTGAGTGCAGGTCGCTATCTAGCTGTGGGTTAGATGGCCTGCTAAACAAGCAGGAGTTGCTGGTGAGCAGGGAACAGCCTGCTGAGCTGATGGTCCTCTTCGCTCTACCTGCAGCATCAGGGTGAGCACGGTGTTTCTAGCCCAGGGCAGCAAAGAAGTGGGCAATAAAAAGAGAACTGCCCTCTTCTAGTGGCATTTTCCATACCCAGTGGGAAGGATTCCACAATTGTGACTTCCCAAACTGAGAACCTCAGGCCAGATCTCATTCATATAGTCTACGAAGAGCCACAGGAGTGGTGATCCTCTGAGCAAACAGGGGTCGGTTCTCTGGGATGTTCTGCGTGTGGTTTATTGCATGTGGATCAGTGAATTTGGAGGTGCTGAACTGCACCTCTCCAGCCCTAGGCTGGCAGGTACCAATATATAGCTCACTGGATCTCTTCCCAGCCACAGAAGTGATTCTCAGGCTGGCAAAGCAGAAACATCCCAGCTGGGTGGAAAACAAGGCCCAAATGAGAGGTGGAACTTGAGTCTTCTCTGAGGAGTCCCTTGGAATTTTTGGGACTGGACTCCAGAACTGGGAAAAGCCATGTCATCACCAAAGAGCTGGATCTTCCCACCAGGAGCCAAGTGTTTTGCTGAGGGGGTGATGGGTTTTGCCATCCAACCTAGTGCTGGGTTTCTTTTCCCCCCTCTGCTCATCTCTTGCAGTGGGTGAGCATGTTAACTGAGACAGCAGTTTTTCCTACACCCCCCTCCTTTCCTCCCTCCCCTCCACCCCTCAACCTGGTTATCACTGAAAGCAGATTTGACATGTGATAGGTCCCAAGATAAAAGCAACGTTACAAGAGAATGTAAGCAAAAAAAAAAAGCCCCCAAAGAGTTGAGCAAGGCACGACCAGGGTATCTGGTGTCAGCCCCAGCCACTCCTCGGCCCCCGGTGCAGCTGGGCAGAGGCCTGCCCTCTGGAAAGGGTTAATGCCAGGACTGCTGCTCGACTTTGGAACCCTTCTGACAGCGGTTTTGAAATCTGATTTTTCTTTTTGCAACCAAGTGAGGTTTTTATCAACTTCCTATTTGAGAGCAGAAGTCAGAGCTGATGCAGGAAGGCTGGTGCAGGAGGGCTCTGGCTTGTGTCCTTCTGCCCTGTGCCCTTGCATTTTGTCGAGGTAACCAATGCACTGGCAGTGCAAGAACCACAGCTTGGGCAAATGGGAGATGGAGGCTAAGGAACAGCCTCAAGAGTTCGCTGAGTTAGAGGGTCCCGGTTTATTTGTTGCAGCAGACCACAGGCCAGCCACACTGCATGTGCAACCTGCTCCCAGTTGCTCGCTGCAGCATCACTGCTCACTCTCCTCTCGCCAACGTGCAGGGTTCAGCTGACCATGGCTAATGGCCTGTGTCAAACTCCCTGTGCAAAGCAGCAAAACAACTGTTTGTGCCTCTGCCTGTAATGCGCAGGTGCCGAGACCTGCGCCAGTGCCTGAACTCTAAAAGCAGACAAGGCCCAGATCACCTCTCTTGTGGGCTTGTAGCCCTACACCACCTACATCACCACCGTAAGGTGAGGAGCAACATATCCCTGTGCAGACGGCTCCATCCTGCGCTTCTGTGTGCAGCCACAACCGCCTTGTTGGCACAAGTCAGGCAGAGTGGAGCAGGTCCCCTGCTTCATCCTGACATACCTGAATCCGCTTGCTCGACCCCAGGAGTTGTTTGCACAATTTGCATGATTCGTTTCCTGAGGCTTTCTCTTGTAAGGGCTTTTCACTTGAAAACAGCCTGTCCTAAACTTGAGTATTTAGGGACTTGAGCTCTTCAGGACAGCTCGGGTTTCCATAGGCACATGTTTTATGGGGGAGCTGGGCCCAGGCAAGCACAGATGGATTCCAGGCTTATGGAAAGTACCTTTCAAACCAGCCCTGTTTAGATTTCCAGCCTGTGTCAGAAAATAAATAAATAAATAAAGATGGGAGGTCTGCTTTCTCTTATTTTTTTTGTCTGATGTATTTAATTGCATTGACAATCAGAGCCCGGGTCAGCCTCTCCATTGGAAATACCCCAGAAACTCTCATATTTTGCAGAGATTTCCCCAAATTCTTCATCTGGGGAGGTGACACATCTCTACCCAGAACCCATCTCAGCATTTTTCTGTTATCTCGCACAGGATGGAGCCTGTGCTGGCTGCCCAGGCCACCTCGCCAGCCCCAGCCTGGTAGGGGACGGACATCAGTGTCACTTGTCCTGTGTCACGTGGCTTCATCGTAGCAGGGCAGGATGCAATCCCGGTATTTCTTGCAATGCCCCAAATCACAAATGCTGTCATAGCAGAGGGGAGTCTTGGCTCTGCCGGTCATAATGGAGTACGAGAGCAGTGGTGACGGCACCAGAATGGGAAAAACCTTATGTGCTTGTAGCCGTGATGGTGTGTGCAGGGAAACTACTGCTGAGAGATGGCGTGGAATGTTCTCGCTGCTGCCTCCCTGTAAGGGTCTTGTGCCACTTTTGTTTGCTGCCTCACTTGCAGCAGAGTTGAAAACAACTGTTAAAGCCCTTTGCAAGTGACAGCTAGCAGAGCTGAAGGGTTAAACAGGACGCAGAGTGGGCCTAAATACAGCAGACCTCTCCGGTGCTTGGGGCCTGCCAGCATAAGCTCTGCTCCGAAGCAGTGGTTTGCAGGTTTAGCTCGGAGCATCGTTCGCCTGTGCAGCCATGTTCCTTAGGCGCTCGGCTGTGCCTGCAAGGGCTTCGCTGGGCCAGATCTGCAGGTGCAAGAAGTGATGAGAGATGGGGAGTGGAAACGGGTCCGTCGTCAGGGCATCACTGTAGTTTTCAGCTGTGCATCCAACCATCAATCTCCGCAGGTGAGCGGAGATCGTTGCTGAGCGTCTATTTTCTCCTTAACTTTTACCATGCAGGAAGTAAATAAACACTTCTGCATACTTTTAACATATTTGTCAGGTAATGGTGGTAAAAATAAGTTTGCATACTGTGGGGCTGAATGGGCTGAGATCTGCTTTGTGTTGCACATGGGAGCCCACTGAAATCAGTGGGGTCTCAAGGGTATAACTGGTGGCAAACATCAGCCCTGTCTTTAAACCTTTTGTATCTCGCTGTCTCAGCTGCTGGTGCATGGGAATGGTGCCCTACAGCCCAGCCATCATTAGCCATAGGCAAACCTTCCCGCTCTTGGGTCTGCGGGGGCTGAGCACTCTCTTGCTCGCATCAGGGAAGGAATAATCCAGGATTTTGATGGTTATAACTGCAAAAGTAGGAGTCTGGTCTTTCTCTTGCAGCATCTCCCAACCCCACCTTGGCGGAGAGCCCTGTCAGGTTCAGAAGTGCAAATGCACGGTCCCTGGTTTACAGTTTGTTAGCTAATTAGGATCAATTGTAATCTTAAGCAGTGTATGCCTGAAAATGAAAGGTGTACAGCTTCCATGGACATCATACTGGTATACAGAGCTGAGTAAATCTACTGACCCACGAAGGAGTTTCCAGGGTGTGCAGTGAGTGTTTCTGGTGTCTCTGGCTGATGTGTTCACAGTCATAGCTGACACTTAGCTGAATGTCTCCCCTCTTTCAGACAGATCGTAATCTCTGTCCTGAAACAATTCATGCAGACACTTGGCATCACTTCATAACAACCCAGTAGCAGGGGACAGTGATACAGAGGAGAGCAGGGCTGAGGGAGAAGGGAGCTGCCCTGGCAGGAGACTGAACCATCTCTACAAAATAAAAAAAAAGGCGTTTCCCTGTGGAGACAAAAAAGTGCAAGTTTTAGTACTGGAGGGTATTGCAAATCATAGAATAGAATTGTTTGGGTTGGAAGGGACCTTAAAGATCATCTAGTTCCAACCCCCCTGCCATGGGCAGGGACACCTTCCACTACACCAGGTTGCTCAAAGCCTCATCCAGCCTGGCCTTGAAGACATCCTTGAAGACAAATCACTTGCTGCAGCACTGTGCCATGCAGACAGTACGGCAGAATGGACTTACTGGGGGAATGCAGGGGGCTAGAGCAAAAGATGTCCAGTTCAAAGCAAAAAGATTAGGGCAGAGGTTTCGTTTACACAGGCTTTTGGGCTTGAATCAGCTCTCTCTGGCCTTGCACCAGCCTTTCTCCTGGGAGCAGAAGGGGGCTGGGTATTTTGGGGTTCCTGCAGGTTGTGCTATAGCAGTTGCATACAGTGGCAGGGTGCTCTGTGCAGGTAGGATGTTTTCCATCAATGTTTCCGCATGCTTATTTCCTCCTCTGCATTGTGAATTAGGTGGGATAACCAAGATTTTTAACCTGCTCACCACCTTACTAAGCAAAACCACGCTGCCTGCATTTCCTATCAACCTACTACCTTTGCTTCTTCAAAAAAATCAGCACGGCAGGAGGGATAAGCAGCACGTCCAGCTCATTTTTCTGAGGAGATTGTAGCGAGGGCAGAAAGAAGCAGTTGTCTACCAGCTCCCAGCCACACCGTACAAGAGATTTTGGATAGGAAGTGAAGAGCAACTTTTCCCATGGGAACTACAGGGGGAGGCAAACTGAACTGAATGGAGGCCTCATAAATCAAAGACATACGCCTTTGACTTTCTGTACTGTAGCCTTGGGCAGCTGGTATTTATATGCCCAGTCAAGAATTTAAAAAAAAAAAAAAAAAAAAAAAAAAAAAAAAAACCCACAAAAGGCAAAAATTAGGAAAAAAAAAAAAAAAAGCTGAGTTCTGCAAATGTCTTCATCAGCCTCAAAGTACTAAGGAAGGGGAAACTGAGGCACAGTGCATAGAGTCCATTTGCTGAAGGTCATGTAGAACCTCAGCCCTACAGGGATGACACAAACTGATAGAGCTGTTCTCAGTCACTCATCCTCCTTACCTCTACCCTTGGTGAGAGGGAAAGGGTCAGGTACAACTGCCATGGGCATCTACATTTTGTTCCAGTAACAAGCTAAACAGGTGGTACCCCGTGTGTTTCTTCACCCAGAAGCAGCAGCAGTAGTTGCACTACCTGCTTGAGAAGTTGCCAGAGCACCTCACAGGTATGAACTACCTCATTGTTCAGCTGCGGGGATGGGATTTTCCAAAGCTGTCCTTACTGGCCTAAGCTGGGAGCAAAGCTTGCAGCAGCTGTGATGGAAATAAAGTTAAGCACACTTGAAAAAAATACAGGCCTAGGGAGATGTGATTCAGTATGTACGATCTTACTGTCATGATGGTGGATGGAGAAGAACCTTCTGAGCTATCACTGATTAAAAGCAGGAGGTTATTTCCCCCCCCAGTTCAGCCATCAGTCCACAGACCCCTCCAGTAACTGATAGCTGCCCCTCCCCAGCTCAGAGCTGATAATCAGCCATGGATTTTTCACTGGGCTTTAGCCTAGACACCAGCTCAGTGTCCCATCCCTTTTACCTATCACCAACTCATCTTGGGGTGTGGAGGGGAGCCTGAGGCTCTGTGCCAAGTCTCTGCACAGTATGAGTCTCACCCTCTTTAGACATGCCTTTAGCTCACGCTCAGTGGTTTAAGTGCACTAGTGGGATGCATCTTCACCTCTTGCACGCCACGAGTGGATTCCGTCGTGTCTGTACATATCTTCCTCTGCAAGCTGGTTGCCTGCTTGGCCTGCAGTTTTGGTTGCGCAGCTAAATCCGAAAATGCCATCGGCTCTTCCCTCATCCCTCTATGAGGGATATGAGACTACCAGTACCTTAGGGCAACCTCTCCCTCTCGCCTGGGCATTAAAGGACAGTGCCAGGCACTTGCTGAAGCACTATCGGTCACTGTACCCGTGCAGTTGTTCCTTGTTTCTCTCTTTTTTTGGGGGCAGCTAGATTCTAAGAAACCCAGGCAGGGATGTGGGAGCACAAAAGGACCTTTTGCTTATCTCTGCCCTCTCTGCCATGAACGCGTGTCGCAGGGTGGCCTCCAAAGCCCAGATAATACAAAAGCTGGAATGCCCGATTAGGCATCGGGGCATTGAGACACCATCTGGTAAAGACCTGGGAGGTGGCAGCCAAAAGAGAAAATAAGTAGGGAAGTCTCTCCTACAAAGCGTTGGTGAAAAGCCAGGGTGGAGGGATGTGTGACGTGGTGCGGCAGTGCCCTGGGCTGGGGAGCAGGACCAGCTTTGCCAAAGGGTCAGAGGGATGTTTGTGGCCTTGGTGAGTTCCTTGCCGGTGAAGGATGTAGCGAGCTGGATGCTGGAGAAGAGCTGCCCCCGACTGATGCCCAGCTCTGTGCAAAACCCAGCCTCGCTCTGCCGGCCTCGAGCAGTACAGAGCAGCCCACCTCCCCCCACTCGCCGTGCTGGAACTGTCTGAAACTCCCCAGTGCAGCCATTTGGAAGAAAATGCTGATTTTGCTTTATTATTTATATTAGAATAGGAGAAAGAGTGACCCTGTTCCCCTGGCTGTAGCCACCCCTTTGGGCACAGGCTGAGAATCATGGCCAGGAGGAAGCAAGCCTTGGCCTTGAGCTCTGTCCTGCCACGTCCCAGGTCATGCCGCTGAGCTTTCCAGATGCTATTGCCACGAGCAGCAAGACTGGGCACAGCTGGCTCCTCACTAAACTGAAGCTCCTGTATGCTTGGCCTGGTGTCTGCAAAGGACTGCATCTATTTCTCACCAGAAATGTGATTTAGGTCTCCCTCCCTCTAAGCCGCCAGCTTGCGTGAGACTTGTGGGAATGTAACACCGTTGGCACCTTTACCTGATCAAGCCAGTCAGACTTGGGTGAAATTGGCCAAAGAATTAAGAATTTATGGGAAAGGGAGGCCAGACACACGCAGCGGGATTGCACAGGGCTTGTTTCTTTAGAAAACAAGACTAGAAGTGCTGAAAGGTCTTGGGTTCATCCCGATGCAGAACAGGAAGATTTTTGTGGGATGGGAAAAATGTTTCCTGCCCAGCTCCGGTCCGTGCCGCAGCGCAGGGAGACCCATTGCGGTAAGCTTGGGCTGCAGCGATGGGGCCGGGACAGACAGAGGGGACCACAGGGTGTGTTTATGTCCAGCAGCCTCAGTCAAAATTCCCCTTTATGGTATCACAGCCAAATCCTGCTGCTTCCACTCCACAAAGCGCAGGCAGTACAGCATGACCTTGAGGTAAACAAGAAGAGAGAGATGAACTGGGTGGAATATAACATATGTATATATTTATTTTCAGGTAGAAAAATTAAACACTTTCCCAGCCTCTTTGGAGAAAAACATCCTCTAAAGTTTCTTGTTTTGCTGAGGCTTCTCTTTCTCTCGAGCCGTTTCCAGCTGTGGCGGGTGGAGGGACGGATCCTCGGTACAGATGCTGCCAGCCCCACCCTGCCAGCTGAGGAGCCGCACTTTCGGTAGCCATGTACCGGGGTGACCTGGGGGCAGCTGGGGTGTAGCCTGTGATAGTTATCAACGTGGGGCCTTGAGAATATTATTATTATTATTTTCCCCAGGTTGTTTGGGTGGGTTTTTTTCTTCCCTCCTATGTTTAGGCTCTAGAGACCAGCTCTGATTTCCTTTTTTTTTTTTTTTTTAATTGCAGTAGTCTCAGTTTGTGTGTTTCACGTAGTAATGAGCATTTCCTTTCTTATGGCTATCGCTTGTGCAGCACACGTGTCTGCTCCCCAGAATGGCTGGTAACCGCTGGGGCTCGGGAGATGTAGGTCTAGTCCAGTGTAAATAGTTCCTGAGCTGAGGTTTATTTGCCAGGGTAGTTAGAACAGGAGATGCTCTTACACAAACACGGTCATACGTTACAATAACATAGTTTATTTTACAGATATGCTAATTTAAGTGTAGTTATACTTCAATGGCTTTGGCACCACAACATCCTTTGCGTGGTGAATTGGGTAAAGCTTTTATCTGGATGGAGCACAGGGAGAAGCCCACCTGATTCTGAGACAAAGCTGAGCTAAATCTCTCCCGGGCACAGCTTTCCTGTCTGCACTTGCCCATTCCTTAACGCAGCTTTGCAGCCAGCCAGGTCTTGTCCCTGATCTGGCAGAGTTTAACCCGGTCGGAACAGGGCAGCCAGCACAAAGACCAGCCTCTGTGCAAGGAAGGGAGGAGGACTGGCATCGGGCAGGGGGGAGAGCGGGACAGCCCCTTTGGCAGCAGCTTGGGCTTCCACGGTTTCACCCAGGAAACCACATCCCAGATTGTCCTCGCTCTGCCTGCACAGTTGGTTTCTCATGCAGCTCCTTTGTCCGCCTTATCTAGCGAGGTTGGCACCTCCTTGGCCTCTCCTTGTGCAGATCGGGGTCCGAAAGGCTGAGATCTTAGGGTGGGGGGTGCTTTTATACCCACTGTGGGACAAGTAATAGCTCCTGGTTCCTGAATCCTGGAGCTTGTACCACTTCAAGCAGGCAGGCCACTTCAAAGTACATTCTGGGAGTTGTCAATGTAAAAGCTAGAACTCTGCTATTAAAGTCTCCAAGTCCTGACTGAGGCTGATTAATTTACACCAAGTTAATTACTAGGTCCCTTTCCAAGGCTCTGATCCAGTCACTCCATTGCATGATGTCATTTTCAGGGGGAATTAAATCTTTTGCTTACGTGTTTATAGAGTTAAAGACACAATTTTATAGCATCTTTCACCTGGGAATTTTCTACCATCTTGAAGACCTTTAACACTGTTAATAAATGAACATCATTAATGATTAATTGCATAAACATGAGCAGAGTAGGCTTAGTGCCAGGTAAGTGCGGAACAAACGCATTTGCCGGAGTTCCACTTGCGTACGTGCATCCTGGAGTGTCCGGCAGCAGTTCCGCTGGATTCAAGGGAGACTTATGTACTTCCATTATCTCAGTTGGCTGGAGGGAAACTGAGGCACGTAGCAGCTAAGTGGTCTGCCCAGGCTGTGGAGCAAAGCGGAAAAGAGCGAGGAATTAACCCCCAAGTCCTGATACTTCCTGGCTCTTTCCAATACGTAATTTTTCTTTTCTCTGTGAAGCCTCATTACATACTTTTTATTGTACATTGCATTATCTGGGTGAAGGGAATAATGCTCCTCGTTCTCTCTGGGAAGCTTGTTAAGATGCTAGAAAACAGAAATTACCGTGCTGATGAAACCCAAGGCTCCTTTAACAGTTTCCTCCCGGTGAGAGGCCGCTATTAGCTGACTCAGAGGAAGGCAGAAGAACCCTGCACAAGCAGACCAGGGATAATTTGCAAGAACCGTTATTGGTGTCAACTCTGAAGCATGTGGTTTAGCATCCCCTCTCATGCATTTTAGAACACAAGATAATCTTGATATCCAGAGAATATCCAAGCTCTTTCTGGCTTGTAATTTTGCTTAGGGATCACAAGAAGTTGGCATTGTAGGCTCAAAAGGAAGTGGCAGGAGCCAGGGCTGGTTGTTCGCTGTCAAACCCCAAAAGGTCATGCTTAGGTTGGTGCACTGAGAAGAAGGAGGTGGGAGTGCTGTTGCAAATGGGAAACATTTCCATGCACTGCACTGTTGTCTCTAGGAAACCTTTCAAGCACTCCCAGGCCCAGCAGTTTGCTAAGAAGACCCAGATCTCATTCCTTTCAGTACAGCTGCCAGCAGAAAGGGTTTGTTTTTTTCCAAGTAGAATCTGCTCCTGGCTCCACTGAAGCTGGTCACAGCTTTTGTTCAAAAATTAAGCCCTTCCGTCGTCAGCCGAGCTTTCTGCAGGAGTACATCGCCTGATCCTTGCCTGGGTAGGAGGGAGCCCCTGCTGACCCTGGGTACGCGGGAGGGGACTGACCGATTCCCCCGAGTGACAAAACAGCTGCGTCTTGAACCGGGCAGCCAAGTGGTAACTGCGAAGGTGCGTACCACTCTCCTGCCCTGGAGCGTGACCACCTCCAAAACAGCAAGGGATGCGTTGATGCCCGTCAGCGGCTCCAGGCGAGCCAACGGATTTCACAGGGGTCCCTGGGCCTTGGTGGTGGCAGGGGCTGGGGGAGGTTCCTAGGGTCTCCTTATGGCTTGTGTGTTTGCTGGGCACAGCCAGTGCAGCGGAAACATCCTTCCGAAGCTAGTACTGAAGGAGAGAGTCTCACTTCCTCTCATCCTTCAGGATGCACCTCCCAGGCGGCTGTTCCCAACATCTGAGTCCTCTTTCAGTAGCTGTTTCCTCAGGGGGACTCAGAGGACTGAGGGTAATTCCAGTTTCCTTAGCTAAGGCACTTGAATTTGAGGTCTAACTGTCATCTCCCATCACCTCCAACTTGTTTACGTCCCTCTAGGGCCTCCCGTTCTTCCCTCCTCTGAAGCTATTAAAAGTTTATCCCTTTCTGGCAAGGAAAAGGCAAGATCCCATCTGACCTGGAGTATTTTGGTAACCCCTGGAGGCAGCTGCAGACTGACTGCACTCTCCAGCCTCCATGAGGTTAAGACAGGAGCTGAACTCATCAGTCACAGTTTCCCAGGAATTAGCTGCTGTGCCATGTGCTCGACTTGCTCCCAAGTTTTCAGACCGCTATCGGAAGGCTGGCTCAGCCACTCCCCATGCCTTTACCTTCACTACGAGGGCTGTCAGCTGCCAAACAGGGCAAGACCACTCCAGCCCATAACTGAGAGGCCGGGTCCTGCGAAAGACGATGGCCAAGTCACTGCAGAGCGCACTGGGCCTGGCGTGCGTTCCCGGGGGCTGCTTTAAGGGGGACAGCGAGTCTCTCGCAGCTTCTGTTCAGACACCCAGATCTGTGCGTTACATCCATGGCCACGGGATTATACCTTTAAATCAAACAGATCTCGTCTCTGTGAAATCTTCATCACAGGCATGGAAGGGGAGGGAGCAGGTTTCTAAAAAGGCTCAGTTTTTGCTGAGAATAATCCAGACCCTACTTCTTCCATCACTGCCTGGAGAACAAAAAGCCTTGCTGGCTGCTGAGTGCCTTTGAAAATTCAGCCCTTGATCTAGCTTTTCTTTTTCTCTCCTTGTCCTCCCTTTTCTCTCTCTCTCTGGCTCTCTAAGCATATACGCATCTTCCCAGCTTCTGTCTCTGTCTGGGCTCAGAAGTCAAAATCTCATGCCAATTTGACGTTTTCCTTTTCTGAATGCACGAAGCCCCTGGAGCTCAGGTGGGAGGAGAAACAAGTCACTCTACTTTCCATCATGTGCACCGCTCAGAGCACAGCCTGGGAAATGAAAGTTCCTTGGCTGAGTCTGACCAGCCATCTCCTCCTGTCCCCTGGCCAGCTGAGCCTCACACATTTGTCACACAATGAGCAGAGCGATGCGGTTCATCTTCCCCGCGTTGCCCAGGTCCCTGCAGGCTTTCTCCGCGTGCTGTCTGCATCCCTCCACCCGCTCAGCTCTCCCTCGCTTGCCCTGCTGCGCTGGGTGCCAGCGGTATCTCTCCTTTTCTTCTCCCTAGGGTCACATTAGCAAGTTCAGCGTGGCCAGGGGACCAGGCTGGTCTGAAACACAGCAGGAAAAGCCAAAGGAAAGACTCCAGAGATCTCTTTTCAAAAGTCACGCTGGCAGAACAAAGGCAGGGGCATTCCAGGTCAGGGAACACCAAAGCTAACACCGCAGCACCCGCCGGGCCGTGACGACCCATGTGTCCTTGTGTCCAGGTTCCTTGTGTGTTTGTCTGTCGCATGCTCTTGATTCCCTCGTAGGCATTCACCAGCCAAGGGCCATGGCTTCCCGGAGAGGTCACATCCCCCAGCACTGCGTCGTAGTCCCTGCAGTGCCCCTGTGACAGCCATTTATCTGGGGGTGTAACCCCTTACGGGTCCAAACCAGCATCTCCAGTTCCAGCACCTCCAGCTGCTTCTAAAGCTGCTGGGTCAGCATCCTTCAGCTGCTTGCAGTGGGCTTTGGCTCAAATGTGTTGGGAAGGAGAGGATGTTTTTATGGTAATGACAGTTCCTAGCAGGCCTGGCAAGCCCCGCGCTCCTTACTGCCTGGCCCAAGCTGTGCAGATAATCGGTGGCTCCAGTGATGGGGCTGTTCAGCAGTTCTGTGCTTATCACTGCCTTGAGTCTGGATGGGGACTGGCAAGGTGGCCGTGCAGCAGGGAGTCTCCCCTGACAAAGAGGTGGGGAGGAGAGAACAACAGTCGCAAGGATCCCTTGTTTGCTGCGCTATGGAAAATCACCCCGGGGAGGAGTGACTGCTCAGCATCTTTACGGCCTTGCACCGCGGGGCAGTGGAAAGTATGTGCAAGTGATGCCGTGCGATGGGGGCCTGGGGAGAGAGCTGCTCACCGGCACCGAGCGTGCCAGAGTGGGACCTGGGGCTTACGCTGTGCGCGCGACCTCTTGGATTGCGACAGGGCCAGCTCTGAGCCCTGGCTTGGGCAGACAAAGCGCCATGCTGGGGCCTGGAAATCGCAGGCTCCCTCCTCCTGTGCCGGCAGTCATCTGCCAGGGAGTGATGTGCAAGCGTTTCAGTGCCCAGTACCCAAGTTTCCTCATCGGTAAGCGGGGATGCTGCTGCTTTCCTTTCCAGGTCTACTAAGCACTGCCATCCCCCATCTCTTCTCCTTCCCCAGCTGCTGATCATGGAATCCCGGAATGGTTTGGGTGGGAAGGGACCTTAAGGCCCACCCAGCCCCACCCCCTGCCATGGGCAGAGACACCTTCCACCAGACCAGGTTGCTCCAAGCCTCATCCAGACTGGCCTTGGACACTTCCAGGGATGGGGCATCCACAGCTTCTCTGGGCAGCCTGTCCCAGTGCCTCCCCACCCTCTGCGGGAAGAATTCCTTTCTGATGTCCCATCTCAATCTCCCTCTTTCCATTTAAACCCGTCACCCCTTGTCCTGTCACTACAATGTTGTGCAGTTTCAAAATCCTGGTAGCAACAGAGGGTTCTTCAGTGTGGTCCAGATACCATGGATTCATCCCTGTGTCAGCAGCCACCCATCACATCCAGGTCCCTGCAATCAGCGTGGCCCAGCCCCTAGCACCCACAGCAGCCTCTCGCTGTCCAGATGTTAACGCTTGTTTTGGGGACATGGTCTGCCAGCTCACCTTTTAAATAATGCTGAAGAGCTACAAAAATAAACTCCGAAGCACTCATGCCTGATTGCAGGAACCTCTCTGTTTGTCACATCGCAGTGGGAAGGAAGTTCATGTTTTAATTGCTACAGACAATATCCTGGCAGGAGGCTGGCTCTGGCGTTACACCGCAGTGCAGCTGATTCCCTTCTGCTCAGGCTTCAGCCGGCAAGTGAGAACGGCAGGTTTTCTGCTCACCCGTACAGGGCGGGCACGTAAGCTCCTGATTGCCTTCGGTGGCAGGTCTGGTTGGGGTGGCCGAAGCCTGGCTCTCTCTAGTGGGAATAGTTAAATAGGATACAGTGCTGCTCTAGGATACAGCCATTTCAGCTTAGGCTATCTCGGGAGACATCATCTTCGCTGCTGTGAGGCTAGGAGAGGGCAGGGTGGACGGGCAGGAGCAGCAGCTCCTGTGCTGCAAGGCTCACAGCAGATGCAAAGCAGGTTAGTGCTGGAAGAGATGGTTCATGTATCAGATGACTGCTAGAATAACTCCACCCAAGATCTGCCTAAATACAGTAGGAATACTGTATTTAGTGATGTATATGCATTCACAGAGTGTATCTCATTAGTATGTCATTAATGTCAGTAATTATTGATGACATGAAGGCGGAAGCGCACATAGGTAATATACAACTACCAGAACTGCTGGGAGAAATGCATCCATATTTTATTACTGATACTAGCATCTGTATGTATCTGTTGGGATATACGGGGGTACCTGACTGTGACAGTCCCAAGAAATAGTGACATTTGTGCACAGGGAAATGTGTTCTGGGAGCGTAGTTGAATACTGGGAGAAGAAGGCTTGTCTACGAAGCGGCAGGTTATCTGCAGCATGGGTGTGCTGCTATGTGGGTTGTATTTTATTCCAGTTTATTAACACAGGGCTGTGGCATTCCCCTTTGCCTGCGCTTAGTCACTGAGGTCTGTAGATCCTTAAAATCCTCCTTCCTTGGCTCTGCGGTCTGAACTGGAGGGATGGGCGCTCTTCACTGCCTAGAGGGGAGGACACGTACATTTGCGTATGTGGTAAAGCCAGGTTGGCGGCAAGATTTGGGATTTGGGATGGTCCCGGGGGTGCCATAGCAGAGGGTCTGCCACCCCCAGGCGCGGCCGCTGGGCTGGATGCGAGAGCTGGGCCCCGCTGGCTGCGTGGGCACGTTATGGCTGGTGTGGGGTTGGTACAAGATGTTTCCTTTCAGTTACACCAAGGGTGAACAGAGCGCAGCCAGCAAGCTCGGGGTAAAGGCTTCTCGCCTGCAAGGGCTGCCCCTGGTTCAAAGCCCTCGTAGCGTATGCGCAGCCGGGGCTGGGAGGGAACAAGCCAGGTGCACCGCAAGTGGGGGAAGCCAGTGGGGTATCAATCGTTTTCTTTCTACACCCCAAAACACACACATGCATGCAGCGTCCGACCCTCCAAGGACCCAAATCTAGCACAGACTCAACTGATCTGCTGAGATTCCTGCCTCCCCCTCGCTGGTCCCGCAGCACTGTCACTGCAATGCCGGCAGCAGGGTAGCGCACCCTCTCCGAGCCCACCGTCCTGACATCCTCCTGGTCCAGACTTAGGCAGAGACCTGCTCAGTCTCCATCCCCGTTGACCACCCAGCCAAGCCAGCGCAGTCTACCGCACCGCCTTTCCTCGGGAGCGCTGCCTGGCTCCAGCCCTCCCGCCATGCTTCTGCTGCCCGCTTTGCTTTGCGGGGTCCTGGGACAACGTGGCTGGGTGCCACCGTGCAGTGAACAGCTGGGACACAGGCTTGAGGTGCCGCAAACAGCCTCATCCCCATAGCAGGCCCAGCTTCTCCCAGCAGGAGCCCAGATTTCAAGGAAATTTCCCTCCTCCCTGCTTTTTTTCCAGCTGGGCCAATGTCATCATCCCCTCCCCTCACCAGGCAGGACTCATCCTTTCTCCGGTACAACCACAGCAAATTCCCTTTCTGCCTGCACAGCTGAGAAGCCTCGAGCCAGCTCTTGCGTTGGCAAACAGGCGCTAGGCACCGGGCTTGCCACATCAAATGAAAAATATCATGCAACCAAAAATTCTTAGAAAAACCCAAACGCATCTAATCTACCAGATAGGGTGTGCGAGACGTAGGCAGCAAGATCAGGGCAGGGCAGGAAGAGGCAGAAAGGATGGACAAGGGAAGGGTGTTGTAAAAAAAAAAAAAGTATTTTATATGTAAAAATTCAGGACAGTATTTTTTAACAATTTGCATAATTGGCAACCACAGATAATCCCCTGAAATGAACTAAATTTGTCACAACTGGGGGCTTTCCAAGCCCAGTTTGCTTTCTGAAATTGATTGGTTTCAGCTTTGCTTTTTTTTTCCCCCCCCCTACGGCCTTTCTTTCTGTCTTTACCAGCTGAATTTGGCTGGTTTCTAAAATGCCTGATTTGGGAGCAAAACTGAGCATTCACCTGGGGATGGCTCCCTACAGTATGAGTTTGAGTCAATGAAAATGTGACTTAATTTTAGATTTCGCTAGGAAAAAGGAACTAAGGCAGAAAACAGCTGCTAAAATGACAGATGGAGACAAACTTGTACTCATGCTTTTCATAAAACGTCAGGTGAAACTGCATTTAAATCTCTGCTGGCCTAAATCGTTAGCTGAGGCGAACGGAGCTGGCTCCTCTGCAGTCATAGCTGACCCAGCCGCTCTGAAGTGGGGATGCTCCAGAGCCATAGCCGCTTCTGGGAATTTTCTCCTGAATGATTTGCTAAAAGATCCAGTGAATTGCTTGCAAAGTGCTTGTGTAGCTCTCTCCACCCATCCATCCCTCCCTCCCTCCCTCCATCCCTCTTTCCAATCACTTACCAAAGCAAAGGGCTTCTCCACATCCAACTGTTTCTCTCCGTTAACAATCTTGGTTAAGGAACTCATTATTAAATGGATAGCTATCCCCAACACAGGCACGTTCAGACACAGAAGGGATGGATGCAGCGTAAGCCCAAACAGTATCAACAGTCACACTTTTGTTTAAATAGACAATTGGTCCAAACCGTACCAAAAGCTGCTCCAAGAAGAGGGTTTAAGTCAATAAAAAAAGCCATGTTTTGACTTTTGAGGCAGCAAGCTCTTCAGAATTCTCATGGATATCTAAACATTGCTGGGACTCAGCATTCGGATATCACTCCGAACTAATTAGTTGTACTCAAAAGTCTGACCAAGTCAGAGGAAAGGGAATGCAGCGGTTGCCAGTAACGGGAAAGATATTAGGAAACACGTCCCCTGGGTCAAATGTTAAACTTGTGCTCAACCAAACTTCCCTTCGATTCAGTGAAAGCGTTTTTTCTAAGTTAAGAATGAGTAAGAGATGAGAAGGGAGGGAGAGCCAGGACCGAGACCAGGAAATCCTCAGCTCTCCTGCCCGCCGGCCCAGGGAATGGCTGAGCTCCCCACGCCCGCCGGACCACGATCCACGAGCAAACACCTGCGACGAGGCGAGGTGCCACGCCAGCGGGTGAAGCTGGGCGCTCCTCGGCGGCTGCAGCCCGCGGCCTGACCTGCTCTTTTGCCGCTCCGTCCTCACCAGCAGTGCCGGCGCCCGTGATGGACCGTGACCTGGGCCTTCTCCTTCTACAGCCGCAGGGGCTTCTCCAAGCACAGACTGACACCCCAACCTGCCCCGGCGCCCTGCGCGTGCCGCAGCCCTTGCTCTTTCCTGCTGGGAATGGTGCCCTATCTCTCCACTTCAGGGAAAACGGGATGTGAAATAGAACATAGGGTGTCAGGAGTGCTTTGAAACCCTCAAAGCAGAGAGTGTGAAATAGTGTCTCCGCTCTTTCTCACACACGCACAAAATGGTACCTGTTTTTCATTTTATTTTGGGGATTTCCTACAGCAAATTAGATATAGTTATTTGCTCATTGGATTTGGGTTTCAAGTCCTTCGTGTACGTTAAGCAGTTTCATTTTGATGTCACTGATGACGCTGTAGTTGCAGTATGACCAAGGAAGAGGATGGCTTAGCTCCTGGTAGATCAGAACTGGACAGAAGGTAGTTAGAGGAGATAGAAACCGGCGTAGAAAAGGCACTGATGGTGTTCGTTGACAGCCTTCGGTGCCAGGCCTGCTGCTGATGCAAAGTGACATGGATAAACTTCCGCAGAGAAGAGCTTAGGCACGTGGCCCTGTCGAACGGCCATCCCAAAAAACGGCATGACCCTCGACCCAAGCCCATGCCGCCCATCAGAATCAGAGCTGTGTCTGCACTGCCCCTTTAAAATCTCCAGCTGCCGGTCACTCTTTGCAGTTCATCACCAACATACCTAAAAAATGAGCCCCTTTTATGATTCAGCAAAGAATAACATTGCTGGTTGGAGATCCTGGAAGTCTGGAGGCCATCAGGTTTTTTAATTTTTACTCTGAAGGAATTTCCTTTTTTAATATTGCTGTGCGCTCTCTCGCCAAGGCCAGGAAGCTGACTATCTATGGACAACAGTGACCAAAATTTGGGTTTCCTGGAATTTTCTCTTTTCCCTCCGCACACCCACACAATAGGCTTTTTAGGACGCCTGCAGTCTGTAATTTGCCTTTCTAGCCTGATAATGTGGCTTGCAGAGGCCTCGGTTTTGCCAAGTCATCATCTGGAAGGAACACTTTCTTATGCAACAGGCTTCATTTTCCCCCTCGGTGTCCTGTGGCCCACGGTTGCCACCGAGCCCAGCTCCAGCCGAACGGGCTGTGTCAGAACCACCGTGCAGACGCTGGGAAACAGGAGAAAGACCATGAAGTCTGGGAAAGGGCCTGAAACTTTCAATTTCAAAAGGCACAGCCCAGAAACCAGAAGGACCAAGAACCCAGTGCTGTGGTTTCCCTTTGCCTGACTAAAGAAAATAGCTGCTGTCTATTTTTACTAAAAATGTGGGACATGGGGCCCTTCTCTTCCCCTGCCCAAATGGGGGATGCTGCTCACAATGAAAGAGGGGGGGGAGTGGAGCTGGGGGGGGGGTCATCCCGGATTAAAACCAGCTGACTGGTCCACGGAAATCTCTCCCATAAGATTCTTCAAATAGTTCTTGCCCACACCACTGGAAGATTTATTTGTAAGGTAAAAAGATAGTTGGGAAAGGGATTTGGGAATCTCACCTAGAAAAATTCCTCTTCTTCATTTTAAGGCAGGGATGGGATTGATCCAATTCTTTCTCCCTTTCTTTTCCCCAGTTCAGGGGGCTGTAGGGTGTTCTCGGGGCACTCGGCGCAACAAATCAGTGCTGATGGCGTCACTGAAAACTTGCACTGTGTCGCATACCTGGCAGGAAACGCAAGCCATCTGTAGGAGCGTGGCAAATGGGATTCCAGCGCGTGAAATGCGTGTTACGTGTGTGACCTTTGTGTTCACTGTCATGAGTAGGATTTTGAACCTCTAAACCTCTGATCAGAAAGATGTTTTTCATTTTCAACGCACCAAAAAAAAAACCCCAAAACCCAAAAAAACCCAACACACCAACTCATGAGCAGGGAGAACAAAGGCTTCAGTCTTGTTCTACTTATGCTTATTAACTTCGTATGTTTGTTCTTCATTAAAAGACTCTTTTTAGATGACTGAAAATACAAAGAAAAAAGTACTAAATGTGTCAAAATGGCACACATAGAAGTGACTTGGGGTGGGGGGGGAGTAGCTATTGTGGCAAATCACTCCTAACTCCTCTGGTTCTTTGTTCCTTGGCCTAAAACCACATACAAGTGTATGTGCTGAGGAATACTCCAGCGGAATGGGCAGAGGTGTTGCTGCCGAGTCCCCTTTCTGTGGTACCTCATCCCAGAAGTCCTTGATTTCTACAAATCCCATCTGTACATGAGCAGCCTTCCCCCCAGGACTGCAGATAGGGCTTATTGCTGCGAGTTGAATTTGGGCTTGTCTCCGTCCGATTCCCTGGACCGTGCTCAGCCCGGCAATGCCGGTTACACCGCCCCATGTCACGGGAGCGTTACGGGAGCGCGTAACGCCGAGGTGCTGCACGGGAGGGTAGGGCACTGGGACCGGCAGGGAATGACGCAGTCTGGCAGAGCAGGAGATGTTGGTGCTCTGGAATGTATTTCCCACCTCTCGCATTTGCGATTGTCAGCATTTGGTTCCAAACGCTGCTGCAGACACCACGTTGTGGCAGGGTCCCAGGGCAGGTCATCCCATCCGGGTGCATTGCCTTAGCAACCGGTATTGGGACCCTTCATAAAAAACGGGCGGTGTCCTAAGCTAATTCTCTCAACTCAGATTTTAATTGGCGAGCTTGAAGGCAATCTGTCCCCTCTTCCCATCAGCGAACCTGCTGTACGTCTCATAGTGTTTTCTGACCCTGCGAAGGCAAGGCAGTGCAGGTTTTGTAGCCAGTGACAAACACCTGAGCGCAACGTGGCCAGAATTCCAGCCGGAAAACACCTCCTGCTGTTGGGGAGCAGACTCGGGTACCAGCGCCGAGCAAATCCTAAACTGTGGAAGTCAGATCTATCCCAGACTTTAAAATTCCTGGAGTACTGAGGCACTGAGCATACAATTTGCAAAGGTATTTCCAAACAATTGTTAATTATTCTGAAAACCCAGCCAGGCCCTTATCTCAGCAGACACTGAGGTTGCTATCTCCCATGGAGCTACAGCTGTAGTAGCACCAGGGTAATTTTTGGAAGACAGCAGGCTCAGGGGACCTGCTCCAAGCGTGTCCACAGCTGATTATTTCCACAGCCCTGAAGGACGTCGGTCAGA
>NW_010244934.1:0-235 GCF_000690775.1 Eurypyga helias | reverse complement strand
TTCCCATAACTGCTCTATAGCTGCCCCATAGCAGCCCTGCTCCTGTCCCATAGCTGCCCCATAAGTGCCCTATAGCTGCCCCATAGCAGCCCTGCTCCCGTCTAACAGCTGCCCCATACGAGCCCTGCACCCGCCCCACTGGCACCCCCTTAGCAGCCCCCTAAGTGCCCCATACGAGCCCTTAGTCACCCTGTAACTGCCCCACGACCACCCCAGACACCCTCCAGCTGCCCCA
>NW_010244933.1:36226-40561 GCF_000690775.1 Eurypyga helias | reverse complement strand
GGAGTTTAATGGCTGCCTTTTTTGTTTTCTTTCATGCAAGTACATTTCAATGACATCATCTATAATGAAAGAATCCATTACACAAGTTTTGCTGGACCTGATTCTTGTTTTGTTTATAAGTGGACTACCTCAAAATTTGATTTGATCAAAGGTCTCCAATAACTGTGTGGAAAAGCGCAAGGATTTCATTAGGGTTCTTTTCTTTTGACTTGTTTCATTATTCTCAGCAGTGGACTGAAAGTAACAGCAGGGTACCACAAAACTAGCTATTGTACCTGAAGCAATAGTTGACCAAGCATTAGCCATGCTGAAGAGACTTTCTGAAAGACGCACCACTCACATTGAACTTTGGTTAGCAGGAGTGGACTGAGAAAGTTGTTGAAAATATTATCATCCTACTGATTTCTGTGTGCTGAACCAAAGGAATGGCAGCTGTTCTCTGGTAAGAAGTCTGCAATTTTGAATTGTCCATAAATATTATATCAGCAATTTAGAAACTAAAGGCTCAAAAATATGTAAGGGTTTTGGTTTTGGTTTTCTGTGTTTTATTTTTCCCCCTCTGGGCAAAAATCTAATATCAAGAGAGGTGGAATTCTACATAGAATATACTCTTTCTATAAGATAAGGTCTCTGAAGTGAGGTAAAAAAATAAGTCCTCTCTCAGTTTGGCATATAATGTAAAATAACTAGTGGTGACAAGCTTTGATCTGAAAACACAAAACCAAACTTGGAATTTGTAGGGCTTATTGCTGCTGACATCTCAAGGTGCTGTGTCCTAAAGCTGCACTACCTCAAAAGCCTGGGACATTCAGGTTTATCATCCTGGCTGAGGCTATGCTATAAAATTTGGATATATCTTGAGACCTCACGAACAACTGTCTTTTACACAACTTTAATTTAGTTTCCATACATAGTAGCAGTTCATTAGAAATAAATCATTTGTAGAAATAAAAGCTGGATGGCACCATTTATGTATGCTTTCAAACTTCTTGGTAACTGAGACACTTTTACCACCTCAGAGCAATTCACTTGGTAGTTATGAGGTTTTACTTGTTTCAGGTTTTTGTTGTTGTTGTTGTTTGTGGTTTTTTGATTGGTTTGTTTGTTTGTTTTTTAACATCTCTTTACAAAAATAACCTTAACCAATCTCATTTGATTGCCCTTTTTAATGCCAGGTTACAATGACAGTGCATTTTAGGTTTTAATTATTAAATTTTTGTTAATTATGATCTGAAGACTGCAGGAGTCAGTGAAAACTAGTCCATTGTCTTTATGAGGTTTCTCTGCTCTTTTAGAGTTTTATAAATAGACATAATTTTCTAACTTAATATTTTATGTTCATAATATGATAATAATGTGTAATATTTAAGGTAGTCTTTTGTTTTAAACAAAAGAGAAATTAATACCTCTGATAATCAGAATCAAGTGATTTCACTTTATTCTTAGTACCATGGTTTCCAGATGAACAAGGCATATGAAGTGTGGCTTCAAATCTTATAAGCAAAACAATGAATTCCTGGTGTAATTCCACTGATTCTTAGAGGTCTTACATCAGGGAGTAATTTTGACCAGCAGGATTAGATGACTAATTTACATAAAATTGGTATTGTATATCATGTGTCGAGTTGATGAATTTGCTGAGAGATTGACTTTATAACAGTGGGTTCACATCACATGTTATAATTATTTGTATCATCCTGAGCTTCTTATTGTGATGTTCATTACACATCCCAAGGGATGCTGATAAAGGACATGCAATGCAACAACATGTCACTGAAACATGTGACAGCTGGAGAAATAACATAGACTTTGGAGACTGAAAATATATCTAGAAGTATTATTTTTGCAAGAGAAAATATTAGGTGGAGTGAATGGCTTGACTGAAAAACACATTTCATATCTGTCCTTATGGTTTCTGTTGCTTGTATTTTTTAACGTAATTTAAATTATTTGGATATTTACATATTTACAGCCCCATGTCACTTATTTACGAAAATTGGTAAGATCCCCCGTGAGCATTCTCTTCTTCAGGCTGAACAGTCCCAGCTCTCTCAGCCTCTCCCCATAAGACAGATGCTTCAGTATTGTAATCATCTTCATGACCCATTGCTGGACTGTCTTCAGCATGTGTAGGTGTCTCTTGTCCTCGGTTCATTAACTGTATCTTTCTTGTATTGAGAAGCCCAGCACTCAGCACAGCGCCTCAGATGTGTCTCCACAGGGCTGAATAGAGTGGAAGTATCACCTCTGTCAACATGCTGGAAATATTTCTCCTAAAGCAGCTCAGCACCCCACTGGCCTTTTTTGCCACATGAGCATATTAGTGGCCCATGGTCAGCTTGGCATCCACCAGAACATCTAGATCCTTCCTGGCCAAGCTGCTCTTCAACCATCTGGCCTCTGGCTTGCTGGGGTGGGGGAGTAACCTAGACAGGTTACTTGTTAGGTTGATTTATTGATGAAAACTGTTGGTTTTGCAAACGGTTGCCAAGCCCAGGAATCTCACCAGCCTTATTGATCCTGATAGGTAGAGACCTGTTGGCACAAGCAACTTACTGGAATGCCTGAGCTCCAGAAGAGACTCCAGCCATTATCCTTGCTCTGTCAAAATCAAAACGTGCCTGCTCTCAGTCCTTGAAGGAGACACCACTTAGGTTTCCAAGTCTCAGCAACAACCCTTCAAAATTCATAGCATTCTGGTTTTAGAGTAAGCTGCAGCTCCGTGCTCTAAAGAGATAGCAGAGCCAGCCCAGGCCAGACACAGAACAGACCACTAAGGATCCTCATTTTTATTTCATTCCCACATGTAACGGTCCATGCTGCCTCTCCTACTTGCTTGTTATTTCTCAGGTTATTGTCAAGCACAATCTTTGGTTTCTTTCATGCTCTGTACTGAGGTGAATGTCAGATCTTCTACTAAGCTCTGCTGGGCTTGAATCCCTCCTGGGACATGTTGTTTTTGCAAGTCTTCTCACTGCCTCCACCTGTCCCAACATCACAATGAACTTTCTGCACGACAGCATAGGTTGTGTCCCATTATTCTTTTGAAGTTGCTGATGATGGACATTCTTTCTTAGTCATCCCTTTATCATTTTGGATAAAGCTTATTGTGATGCAGCTGTGTCCTGGAATCCATGTGTTAACAAAATAGTGTATTCTTCTCTATTGGCTCAGTGCATTCTCAAGGCATTGCTGAGACAGACACTGATGGGATAGGCCTGTTTGGCAGAGTAAATGCATCTGCTGAAGCAGTAATGCCAACAAGAAGAAAAGAGTTCAGTTTTTCAGGATGGGGAGAAAATGTTGGAGCAGATAAATGATTAGATGGCATCTGTGTGGAAGCAGCTGAAGATGGGAGAACCCAAGAGTATAATTAATGTGCTGAAACAGAAGCCATATGTCAATAGAGTCAGCTTTCATAGTCATTTGAATGATGATTCTGTAGTCTGTGTTGATGGGGAACACTTGTCAGGCAGCCTGTTCGTGAAGATCAGTATTGTCCATCTTAATCACTTGTTAGGGGTACTTGACACTTCCTACCTCAGCTGAAGGACTGTCAGCTGAAGGAAAAATAAAATTTGAGGAACTGGTTAGAACAAGTTTCAGGTTTTTCATGGAGACCTCTTCTGCTGAACTGCTTCCTACCTGAAGTGAAACAATTTGCCAAAAAGGTGTAGATCACAGGTTTTAAAGCAAATAGGCACAGCAGGAGACCCGCAGGGATGTTTGGAGTTCTGCTTCTCACTCTTGACCATGGCCCACAAAGAAAGGAAAGCAGGCTGATGTCTGTGCTCAGCTTGGGCCTGGTTGGTGCCCACTGGAGCCAGTGAGTTTGTTTCAGATGAAAGGGGCAGGGAGTGCATGTGAGTATTCACTCCTACATGCCCCAGGCTAGGCAGAGCCAGAGCCCACCTGCCTGGCACACAGCTCAGCCCCGCGCTGCAGAAAATGCCTGTGTCCAGCCACTGCATTTTCCCAGGGGAATCCATCCCCAGGGTCACCAGAAAGTCAGTTTGGGAGGAGGAGAAAGTGTTTGCCCCTTATGATGTTCAGAACCTCCAGCTTGTCCATGTAAGGTGGCAACTCAATATCAAAGTGAAGGAAGCTATGACAGGCCAGGTGCTTCCTATGTGACTTCTATTTAAGAAAGCTCTTAAGGTTGCTGTGAAATCTTCTTGTCTGCCATTCCTGTAGCATCCTCTTTTTTATCTAACATTAATGTTTGCAATTATTAAATATCATCCCATCAATAAATAAGGTGTCACCCAACATGCCCAGTAGGACAGAGAAGATATGAGGGACTGCAGCTCCAGCCTCTGTGCCTCACTTCAGTAG
>NW_010244933.1:0-36196 GCF_000690775.1 Eurypyga helias | reverse complement strand
GTTTATTAGGTTTATAAAAATCAGTAGCTTGTGCATGCATTAGAGGAGGAGAAACATGTACTTCAGGATAAGTAGCTTTTAAAAGGCACAAAATCACATGGGAAGTGCTTCTATGCATTTGTACCCTGCATTGAGTTGTTTTACATGCTTCTGTCCCCATTCTCTTTGCATAGTATGCCTGTTCCAAACATTTTGCCCCTGGCCCTGAAAGTCAAACCACCCAGAGGCAAGATACTTTGTCATTTACATGGAACTTACTGCTTTTTTCAGAAAGACCAAGGGAGAAACTCTTATTTTAAAAGTACTGATATGAATTTGAACTACAAAATATCCTGGTTTAATCTGAATTTGTGCTGCTAGTAATAAAATCAGATGTGCCTAATGGGACGGGTCTTAATGGCTCATGCCCTCAGCTGATGTAAATCAGAATATCTCCACAGAAGTTGGTGGGACACTTTTTAAATCTGCTCAAGATCTGACCATGCAAGCTAGGAGTTTCTTGTCTAGTTTGCATTGACAGTTACTTTTGCCTTGCTGCATGACCTGAATGCACACAACTGCTGCTTCCCTAAGCAGGGCTGAGCAGAGGACAGTCCTCTGGCTTCCCACCTTCCACAACAGCCTAGACCAGAGCATTATAGTCTACATGAGGGATAGGTCACAGGAAAACAGTCAAAGGTCTCAAGCAGCCTTAACCCATGAAGTGTTGACTTCAGAGTAGCTGTGGGTGGACTGTGACCTTCCAGAATCAGGGTTGGCTACCAGCTAGATGTTCCTGTGTCATCAAAAAGTGACTCCCAGCTGGGGTATGTTTTACATACGTCTCTCCCATCAGGCCATGGAGCATGTCTTTCTGGCAGACTTGTCCAATCTGAGTCCCTGGGAACATGAAGAAATTTCCATCTCCAGTGTAGAATTGGGGAGACCACAACCAGGGAAGTAAATAATCAGCCAGACCAACACAGGTAAGCTGTAGGAAAAAAGAGACCGTTGCAAAGGTTTTGAAAAATTGGAAGACCCAGTTCCCAGTAATTCCTTAAAAAACTCTCAGAAGTATGTAGGAATGACTGATCCCATAGATCTTCCAAGAGTTGGAGCAGGAGTAGTGAATAGTAATGAAGAAGTGTGGAATAGTGTTTTTAAATATGGGACATTTATTTTCTTTCTTAGGAAAAGGGACTGTGGCATGAGCGTTGTTAAAAAAAGTAGTGCTGTGCATGAGAGTGTGTGCTATTTAAACATTCAAAGGTATATTGAATTAAATTGTATATGGCATCATCTGTTGATATATTATTCAACTATTCCTTGATTGGCATGATCTGTATGGCCTTCACCCATTCTCATGTAGGTCATAGGCAGGACTACGAAAGTGGGATTACATCTGTGTGAAATTAATAAGATCTGAAGCAGGGCTGCTTGGCCTGTTACGCAAATGCAACTTGCATCTTGCTGCAAGAGGGACATGTTGAAGTAGCGTTGTACGGCTTCTCATAGGCATTTTGACTTTTTTAAGAAATGCCAATAGACAGACAATACCGCCTGTTGTATCGTCCCCCAGTCAGCAGTGCTTGATTCTCAGAAGCTGTGACCCTCCTGTAATAATTAATGTCTGCAGTTTAGAAGGACTTCCAAGAAAGCGCCTGAAGTTGTGCAATTAACAAGAAATTACTCCTGAGGGAATTCTGTTCCTCATCTCAGCTGATGTTCAACTTTTCTGTGGAGAATATATACATTCAGCCTATATTCTTTTTGTCTTAGTTTGGTTTGAGAGTAATTAAAATGTTTCCTGAGCCTGAATAGCTGTATATATTTATTTTTGGTCTCCATGAGACTGGAATACAGACCTGCTGTATGATCTCTGACAAGGCAGTTCAACTACGTGTGTCTTGGTTTCCCTTCTGATTCCCAGCCTGCCTTGTTTACCGGTGAGCCTCCTCTACCTCCTGCTGTGTGCATGCTTTATCCCAGAACAATGGGACCTCCATGTTGGCTGGGTCCTACAGGCCCCATTAGAATACAAATCGCTAATCAGCAGTGAGAAGATTAATGTGCTAAGGGTGTTTTTCAGTCCAGTGTGTATAGTTTGGGACCATTTGCTAACCCCCGAGGTAATATTAATTTTAAAAAATCTTAACGTGCAGCATTGTTGGCACTAGTGATTTTATCATGAGTCTCCTGATATTTGGTGTTTCTTGTCAAGATCCACTTCCTGGAAACCCGAGTATTTTGGCTTGCATTTTGAAACAGGCAAGTTTTTAGCACCTACTGTAACAGTGAGGTTGTAAAACATTGCCCTGGAGGCTCAAAAAGGCAGAGAAAAGGATCTTAAAATGTGTTAATTAAAAAGAAAAACAAGGATTCTGCAAGAAAATATATCTTTTTTATTTTGTCATGATTTGTGTGGCTTGCATAGCCTTCATTGTGCAAAAGTATATATCTTGGAGTGTGATAGGAATCCCCCAGTGATTCTGAAGGAAAAAAGATAAAAGTAAACTGATTTTAATATCATAGCTATGGCTAAGTTGGTACTGTCCCTCTAATTGTATCCATTTTGTTCGATTTTTTTATTCTGGTTTATTTTAAACTGCCTCAGATTTAATATTTTTCCCCTTGTAGTTCTCTTTCTTAATATCCTTGGCATTTACTTTTCTTCACTTTTTTCCCGTCCTTGCTTGGTTCATTTTTTTCTTCAGTCTTGATGATGTCTTCAGACTTGAACTGGGTTGGATTTACATCAAGAAAAAGCATGAAAGGCATGAAACAGACATAAATGGTACAGAGAACACTTTATTCTTACTGCTCTCTGCTGTGATCTAAAAAGAACATGGAATAGTTAAGAAAATGTCCTGGACTTATTTATGCGCTGCGTTAAGTGCCACTGGTTGAAGATTTCCCATGTTGAAGGGAGATCTTCATGTTGAAGGGCCACCGTGCTGTTTTAGTAACTAATTTCAATACTTCTTACGTAGACAGGCCAACAAATTTCCAAACAACCAGGAAGCTTTGGCAAATAATGTTGAGAGTTCTGGACTTACACAATGCAGTCTGCATTACTCCAGTACCTTCTTTCAGGGCTGGACTCATCAATCAGGTCAACTGACTGCTGCGAGGAGGTAGTAAGACAACTGTTTTCCAGAAAGGAAAAAAGAAAGCTTTCTGGGCAGACAAGGGAGCCCTAAGGGGGTCTGGAAGTAGAGAAGGCTCCCCAGGGGGTGTGGGAGCTTGTTAATAGTGATATTTGGGTGTTATGTGGCCTCGTTCATTAAAAAAAAAAATTATAAAGTGCTTTGCAGAAGAAGGTAATATAACCTGCATTTTACAGGGAGGAAATTGAGGCACAGAAAATCATCTTGCTTTGATCAAGATCATGGAAGTCTCACCCTGCTGCTGTTCTCCACTTGGCCACAGTGCCTGCCAACACATGCTGGGGGAGGGGTGGGCCGAACTAGCAATGTGGGCTGCATGTGTTATGCAATCAGGGTTATAGTGGAGAAGAGAGGGAAGGAAGGGAGAGGGAAAGCAGGGAAGGCAAATTATCATGAAGGATGCCCAAGAGAGGAGGGGTGGCATGTTGCACATGTGAGAGATGTGGCTGGGCAGCTTCCTGGGCCAGATGGACAGTAGCTGAGCTAGAAGGGACAACAGAAGCAGTGTCATGGACAGGGCCAGTCTTAGTCCTCACCCACTCATGCAGGTTTCATTAGTTGCTGAAAATGTTTGTGCAAGAACTGATGGGAATATTGTGTGGGAACTCTCCAATGTATTGACATGAGGCTCCATTTCCTTTCTCTCAAAACCATGTCTTTGAAGAAAGAAAATTTCTGTGTTTGGTACTTTTTGTAAGATGTGATTTATTTCCCCCTAACTTTGCTAACATTTTTCTTGTTTCTTTTCCTTTGTGGGTTTTTTTGCTTGTTTGGTTGGTTGGTTTGGTTTTGGTTTTTTTTTTAGCTACTTTCCCTGTCTATTGCCAGATCTTTCAAAGGGAAAGTAAGTTCTGCATTTAGTGTCTTGTTCCTCTGCTCTAGGTAACTTACCATTTCAGCCTGTCTGGAAATCTGGAAATCCTTATGCTTGGAACCTGATCATAGACATTTCCACTGCAGGAAAAGGGATCAGACCAACAACAGCATCTTGAATTCAAGGCAGAGGAAATGGATGACTGCACAGCTTCGTTTTGCTGTTTAGATATTCTACATTTAATGGGCTCACTCTCATCTATCTTTTGTCTCCTTGGAGAAGAACCACAGACTGCACTGAAAACTTTGTAAGTGTGCTATGCTGTCTGACCTTCCCACTGCCAATGCTCTTTCAGCCCTCTGGAAAAGACACATGTTCTAGGTTCCTTCCTGCAAGCAAGAGGCAGAGTTTGAATCTGGATCTGTTTGCTTTAACATTGTCAATCCTTGTGTGGGAGAGAGCAGTCATGGGCACCAGAGCAGTTTGCCTTCTGGTTTGCCAGCTATTTGGGCTTCAACTGATCAAGCCAATCCTTAGCAAGTGCAGGGTCATCAGTAGTCACAAATGCACAATAGTAACTGAGTTGGAGATGTTTGCTTGTGTTATGAAATGTGGCAGAGTAAAAGTACACCCGGGGTTTTGTTAATTTTAGCAAACCTGGCAGAACCTTCCTGTGACCTAAATAGAATACCTTGCTCTACATAAAGCATGCATCAGGGTATTTCCTGATTTATTTATGAAAGGTTTGCTTTACAAAGGCATTTGGAACTGTGTAATCTCGGAATACATGATACATATAGCTGGCTGCTCAGATGGCAGTTGCACAAATTGCTTTGATATATGGCTGTAACATATGAAAGCACAGTGAGGCCAATTTAAATACTTGATACTGGAGTAAACTGGTTAAAAGAGTAAATTAGATCTAACCTACAGGCTTTCTTGCTACTGCATAGAGAAGGTTGCTCTCCAGAATGAATAATTGATAAAGGGATGGGAGACTACACTCTAGAAAGCAATTAAATCCTCCAATTTTAAATGGGCAGGTTAACGGCAGATTCATCAGTGGTGTGCAGTGGTGTTGGGTCTTTCTTTTTAAGGACCTTTTGCTGTTTTATATCAAATTGGGATCCAACACATTGTGTTAAACAGATCGATTAACTGAAGAACTCTGCTGCCTTTTACTTGGGACACTTTGTACTGCTGGTTGCACTTTCCTAGGGGCAGAAAATAAAGGCTAAGTCAATACTTCATCAAGTCTGTGCATTTATTAGGGAATGTCCAACATATATCTTTAATGATTTGTGTATATATTAGTTGTACATGTTTCCTGCTGCAATATATTCAGCAGCAAACTAGATGGGCCTGGTTGCTCACAAGCAAGCCTTATTTTGGAGCTTTGGAAGAAATTTGGGTTAATTTTCAATAGAATGAAAGTGACATTTGTAAAGATGGTAAGAGGGGAATGCCAGAATCCATTACACTGATGATCCTATGAATGCACTGGCATTCTCCATTGGTGAGTTAATATTCAAATCGTATCAGCATTATTTGCTGAACTTATTGCAACTTAATGGCAAATTTCCAGATTTTAGCATGCCAAGCATCTCATAATAGATGGGACTGCACAATTTTTTCAGGAAAAATTTTTGCAGTTAAGTTCACTGCTATAACAGAGCAGAGATTTAACTCATTTTGTGTGATAGTGGTGGCAACATGAGCAAGACTATCCCCTGTGTTTCCCTTGATGAGACTCAGAGGAAACCTGCAGTGACTAAACTTAGGTGGTCAACAGGAACCTTACTACCATTTTTTTTTGTCAAGCAACATACTATGGTGCATCTTCAGTGTAGCATTATTTCAGTGAAAAATTATATATCCTTGCAAGAAAGTAGGTAGAGAGTGATGGTTCCTGATGCTCTCTCATGGAGAATTCTGTGAACTCTCAATCTGAGCTATGAACACAAGAAATAAATCCTATCTCTGCAGAATCCCGCAACCTTTGTGATATTCTCCAGGACTCCAAATGTGCTAGATGTCCACATAGATAATAGAGTCACATCTGGAAAGTTAAGCAGCCTGCCTGATACTGAGGTGGAAACCGATTATTTTCCTAAAAATAATCTTATTAAACCTTCCCTGAAATGAACTTTCTCAATTCTCAGTCTTGTGGTCTTTTTTTTAAGAAAAGGTTTTGTCTTGTGCAGCTTTGGAAGTAAGCTGGAATAAGACTTGTCTGATTACTTTATTTCTGGAAAAATCCCAAACTGTTTCCTAGGAGGTTACATGATCAAGCAGCGATTTAAAATTAATACGTCAACTGCATTTGTCAGTGTTCATGCAGCAAACTCAAGGGGCAGCAGAAACCTTGGTTCTCCATCCTCCAGACAGTAGAAGAATAATCTTAAAAAACTTGCTACTAACACCATTGGCTGCCCAGAATGAAAGGGAACTGTTAGACTGTTTCTGTACTTCATATCTTTTTATATGGCATACTTTATACTATCAAGTGATGTTTCACCTGTAGACACAGAAGACATCAAATGAAGCACAATTATTTCTATATTTAATTTTAAATTTTATCAGTTCCAAGTGATAAGCAATTTGAGGTCTTTCTCTCTCTCATCCCCCATTTCCCTCTCCTCTTACATTCTTGACTAGAAAGGATCTGTTTCTCCACTGGATTTGTAAATCTGAGCATTTTAGAGTTAATCAGGACCTGAAAAGAGCAGGATGACATGAGGTTTGCATTAAAGAGTGGTATGTGGACAAGTGGCAAAGGCATGGATTATGTGGTAATAAAAACACACTGGGTGATATTTTTGTTAGAGGGCCTCACTTCACTGCTGCCAAAATGCAAAAGCATCCCATGATTGCAGAAGCAGATCGGTGTGCACCTCAGTCCCAACTCACTGAATTGTGTTTAGCTTTCTCTGCTATATCAAAAACTGTCCAAGTACAATGCTGTTGATGAGAACACGGGGTTCAATGTTGCTTCTGGATTAGCAGAGTACCCCTAAATTGAAGCCAAACTTTTCACTAAGGTGATTGGGTTTGCCAATGCTTTTGTTAGCCACACTGGAGAGAAAATGGCGGTGCTGAGTCAATCTGGCTTCATGGTGAGAATTTTTCCCTCATGTATATAAATAGTTGTCATTGTTGTTAACTTGAATACTATTATTTCAAATTCAGTAAAGCCTAATAAAACTCTCCAAGTTGGAGCATCAGTTGGCATAAATAACTGTGTGTCTCCTGAGTCTAAAGTTGTTGGACAACTGTATGAAGATGTTATGGTTCTGGCCATCCACTTTTAAAACCAGAAGATCTTCCTGCAATTCTCTCAGCTGATCTACAAAACACTGGGCACAGGGAGAGCACTGCTTGTCCGTCACAAGCATAGGGACTGCCCGGATCCCCTTGTGTTCCTTTGCCCTGTGTCCCAGCCTTCTGCAGTGAGAAAAGACTGTCTTCTTTGACCCATTCATCCAGTGAATGCCAGTTGTTGACAGTAGCCTTTCTTTCCTGTTTTTGGAGACAATGTAATTTTACCATGCTGACACTGAACTTTGCCTCCCTTGTCTGAAGCTGGAACTGGATGCAGAAGAGTCAAAGAGCGAGAGATGAGTAGAAGAAGGACAGTGTAATAACAGAATGCTTCACATGCCTTTGAATTTCTAAGGGGATTCGGCACTGCCCTGGTGCTTTCATATGGATCCTATAGCAGCTGCTTTGGCAAAGCCTGCCAACAATTACACAGATAAGTTATTTTCCCTTCATTTTCCCAAGGTGCAGAGGACACGACAATCTCTTCTATGGAGCAGCAACAGAGTCTTTGCAACTGTCAGAATCTGTACAACCATGATCCACATTCCCTCTGCTCCTGCTTGCATGCAGGAGTGGCTCTGAGAAATTGTGCATCCATTTATGTTTAGTCAGTCACCTACCACTTCTCTTGTTGAAGCATAATTCTGAAATTCTGACTGAAATCAAGTGCCAGAGTCATGAAAGTCAGTCTTCACCTCCAGCCTCTACATCTCCTGAAAGAACTTATCTGGATTAACCCGTTTCCCAAGCATCAGCTGAAACAAAATCCTCTAAATTGCTGTAAATTTATCTGCCCCACATACTACAGAGACTTCTTTGCACAACAGAAGTCCTTTTCCTGAAAGCAGGACAGGGAGAGCAGGTGTTGTGCTGGTGTCCCATCACTGGAATCTGATTACTGGTTTGGTTGCTTTTCTCTGTTTACTTGATATGTTTTTTAGGAAGCCGTGGCTGATGGTGTATTTTTAAACCAAGAACTTACATAAATCAGGTGTTTTAATTTTATGACAGAAACATTAACCCACCTGTTGGGATCTGCCTGCAGCTTCATTGGCAAACATGAAACTAAAGTGTTTTGAAAAATTATTGAAGTTCTTTTCTCATTTTAAAGCATTTAATGAATGTTTCACAGTCACAAATTCACAGAGTGGTAGGAGTTGTAAGGGACTTCTAGAGATCATCTAGTCCAACCCCCCTGCCAGTGCAGGATCAACTAGAGTAGATCACACAGGAACAAGTCCAGGCGGCTTTTGAAAGTCTCCAGAGAAGGAGGCTCCACCACCTCTCTGGGCATTTAACAATAATGCCAGCGGAGGTACAGAAAAGAAAGGATTGCATGAATAAGAAAGAACAAGATGTGTTAGAAAAGGAGGTGATCCATCCTGGTTGCAGAAATGGACAAGGAAAATCACAACAAGGGATACACATCAGTATTCATAGCTGCCTTCAGAGTTCAAATCATGGTCAGGGCCTGTCAGTCCTAATACCACATCCTCAAGTCACATGTACTGATTCAGACATTAATTTGGACCTCAGATGTGCATGCCTGACTCCCAGCAAACCCTCTTGGATGGCAGAGTGTGGTCTCCTGAATATAACGGGTGAGAGTATAAAGCCCCAGAAAGAGCATGTTCAACACAGCTGTGGATGCAAAACCTGCCTCATCGGCATTGGCAGGAGACAATGGCATTTGCGTCTTTGGACAGTGCTTGGCTTACTGATCTCAGTGCAAGCCACACGCATTCCCAGAGGGTTCAGTCTAGCACCAGAATACTGTTAGTGTAAATGAACACTGTCACACCTGAGTCGCTGGGGTTTTTGTTGTTGCAGATTTTTTCCCCCCACTTTCTGAAACGAACAGCAAATTTAAAAACACAGTTCAGAGGGAAGGAATTCTTGCTATGATCACGGATCTCAAAGATTTTATAAAGGAAGAACAAAGAGAGAGGCAGAAAGATAGAGAGCTGGAAAACCAGAAGCAGGCAGCCGACTTGGAAAGAAATTTCTTCCTTCTCCCCAGCCCAGGAATGCAAACAGGAAGCTGCCAGCAGAATGTTTGGAGTGTGTGCAGCTGCAGTTGGGTCTGAAGACACTGAAAGCTGTGCCGAAAGTATTCAGCTTGCCTCTTACAATGGAGGGGAAACACTTGCTTTGACACTGCATTCGATAACCGTTTCGTAGCAGGAGTGCAGACCCTTTCATTTGCAGGGAAAGGGAAGACAGCTGTGGCTGTCTTCAGTGAAACTTGCTATTCTATACGTGAGAGTGTGCTTGTTAAAGGAGGACAAAAGGGTGCTTACTGGAGTTCTGCAGGTGGCTTTTGGTTATTAACCAGAGGATCTCAGCTAGTCCAGAAATGTGTTGGGCTGCCTAATTCCCCACTAAAGGAATCTCAGTTCCTGCTTGGGATAAACAATACCTTTTTGGAGACTGCACTGTGTATTGCCTGAAACACTGAGCTACTCCCTTGGAAACAGAAGTTTCCTGTCTGCTAGATCATTCTTCCATAGCACATGTTTTCCATGTGTGAACTCTGATTTTGGGAGTTTTGGGGAGAAAATTATCTGGAACAATGTCTTCTAATTCATATGTAGATCAACCTCCTCAAAGTACCAGGGTAAAAAAACACTTGAGTTATGCAAATTGAGATAATTTCTTATAAATTACCTTTCAAACAGGTTGGATCTGTGTCTTAATTCAAACAGCTTTAAAATTATCTCACGTAGTTTTCCTCCATTGTTCATGATCTGCAATTGACCTTGAGATGACTTTGTTCTCAAAATAAATCAAATAAATGTATCACTCCTTTTGATCATAATGCAGGTTCTGTTTTAAAAAATTCTTGCCCAAATGAGTTTGACAAGTTTTTCAGATGCTAACATTTTATTAATACATTTTGAAGCTGCCTGAGATTGTGCATTTCTGTGGAAAGAAAATACATATTCCTAATTGTTTAAGCATATATTTCTGAGACAGCTGCATGGTGCTGTGAAGATGTACTTGGGTATTGGTTATATGTATTAATCTGTCTTTTTATCGATCTGATAATCTGGATTATCTCTTCATACTCCTGTCTTCTGATGGGTAAAATGCTGAAGTTTGCACCTGTAACACCACTGGAGATTTTGCTAAAAGCAAGACTTGGGTTATGAGGAGCTTTTTTAAAAGAATCCTGGGGGATACTGTTAACTTTACTAGGACTAATTGCACCATGTGTTTCTTTATGTCTAACACGCCCAAATTTTAATATATGAGAAATTATTGTTCCTGTTTAAGTAAGTAGGTAGGGTAGCTAAATATAGAGGAAGTCAAAACTGCGGGGGGAAGCTCTAGTTCCACTGACTACAGAGGAGGAACATGCAAGAGCAACACTGCAAAAAGTATACCCAAGCTATTTCCTTGCTCTGGCTCCTTATCCTCCATGTCCACCACTCAGCACAGGCCTCTCCTCCCTCCTCCACAGAGCTCCCCATGACACATCCTACTAGCAGCCCTGATGTCAGGTGCTACTCTTGCTCTTGTGCTGTCCCAGTGTTGGTGGTAGTACCTTGAGCTTCAGCCCGAGACCCATGCTTTCATCTTCAGGACTTAGTGTACCTCAGCCCTACCGCTGTGGTGGTATTTACAGAGACATCCAGATACAGATTTAACACGCGGTGGTTCCCCTGCACATCAACATGTTTTAAATGTGCTAACACCTCTTATTCCTCTGTGTAATAGGTAAGTAGCCTCAGATTAAGGAAGGGATCTGTACACAAGACTCGGTCACCTATCTGGGATGATGAAGGAAGCTGGGAGTGGAAACCAGCTCATGCAATTCCCAGTTTGGATCTAGGAGCATGAGATCAGCCCTTACATCAGGAATGGTATCAAATATGGGGCAGACCTGCAGGGAAAACTGTTAAGAACAAGAAGAAATCTCAGAGTTCTGCATGTGGAGGGAAGCATGGAAGTCGGAAAAGGAGGAGACACAGGAGAAGCTGAATGAGATTGCATTTTAATCAGCCTTTAAGGGAGGTTAGTAGGGAAGGCTACTGGACACACAAATGAGACAAGACTACAAAACACCTTGATAAGAGAAGAAAGCCCTGTGTCAGTACAGTTGCCCACAAGGCAAGAGCTGTCAGATCACTGTTTTCTGTCTCTTCAACACCTTTTGTGCTGTTTTTCCCTTCTTGTCAGGGTTTGTCTGACAGGGGTAAAAAGAGGGGTTTTCAGAGCAAATCACAGCCTGAGGAACTTCTCCAGTTGCAGACTGTTACCTAAGGGAATTCCAGACCTAGATCTCAAACTATTCCTCAGTAAATGGCAAAGGTCTTGTGAGATGATTGTCATTGCCGCATCTTATGCAACACCACAGATGTTGATTCATAGCTCCTATCTGTGCTTCAGTGCAAAGCTCACCCATCAGCAGCTAGGTGTTTGGAGATGGGAATTTGTCTGGGGTTCTCAGTAACCACAGCCATGAGCTATCATCATTGCAATCACAGATTAAGGGAAAAGTGTCTGCAATAATTGCATTGAAAACAGCAAAGTTTGCCAGTTTGGATAGTGAACTGAATGGAGAAAGTTGATTAAGGTAAGCTCAAAGAGGCTGGGTTTAACACCTGTATTATTTTTTGAGAAACTTTGAAGACAATCTGATTTCTTAAACTAATACCGTTAGTACCACACTCTGTAAAACTGATGAAAACTGCTTTCCTCTTTTTCTCACCCATGTGGACTGTATTATGATCAAGCTGTAATTTTTACTCATAGGGACACACATCTGGATCTATCTTTTACCTTGTGACCCATTTTCTTTAAATGTGAGAGAATGTACTATCTGCAAAATCTTTACCTCTCCCCTGACAGTGTGATTGAAATTGACTGAATCAAAAGCAATTAGGTGGGGCTGACAGACAGACAACACACAAGTTTTCTTCTGTAAGAAATGTGGCAAGAAAACTCCATGGCCCTTTGAGATATCCTAAGGCTAATATAAATAAAATTATATTTCAGATGTGAGGAAGGGCTTGTGTGTCTGATACCTTGCCCTTTTTGTCCTTCAGATACATCAGGTGCTCTAATAAAAGATACTGTCTTTTCCTACAAGTCTTTCCTCTCTCTCTAAGAGAGGGAGGAAATGCTCCCCTGGGAGAATTTAGGGTGTGTATCCCTGTTTTCTGTAATGAAGGGTTTTTTTACTCTAGTTTCAGTGCGGTACCTTGCTGCCCTGAGCACTGGAAACACGAGGGATACCAAACCAGCCATGTGCTTTTCGTTATTCTCAGCCTCATCAACAACATTATATTGTCCACGAGGTGGTGGGCAAGATAGAATTTTCTCAGAGGGTTTCCTTTGTTTCTTCTCCTTACAAACAAATAGGAGGCCAAACAAAATTACAAACTAAGAGGCCAGCTTGCTGTCTTGGAATGTTCCCAGAGTAAGGTGATGTGCACAGTATTTTATGGGATAAGCATGTTTCACTGGTCAACAGCAATTGCATCAGCAGCATCTGAAAAAGAGGGTCAGAATAATTCCCCCTGAGGGAGTCTCTGGGTGATGTTCCTTGACCTGTGTTATGCAGAAAGTCAGACTGGTTGATCAGAGCAGTCCCTTCTGGCCTCAAAATCTATGAATCTATGTTCTGATTACACATCTGAGAATGAGCAACCAAAGTTGAAAGTGGTGATTTATTGAATGCTAGCTACAGACAGATTCTTGTTTCTGAATAAGTAACTGCTTTTAAAAGGGTCCCTGTACCTCTTTGAGGTACAGATATCTGCCAGTTCCTTTGAGGGAATGTACTTGCCAGCCGATTTCCATAAAGCACATTTTAAGTTTACAGCTCTGTGTAAGTAATGTTTTGTAATAAGGATTGACCCTTTCTGGAGATGGCTTTGTGGCTGATTTATAGATAAAACCCCGGTAAGACTGCTTTGGGATGAGGCCAAGGTGGGTGAGATCCATCTTTTCTCTCATGACTTGCAGATCAACCCATATATGAAAACATCTTGGTTTGGCAATGTGAATTTTGTTGTTGCATCCTGCTGTGGAGTATTTGAACCTTAGTGAAACAGATGATGTGTCAACAGCTCTTATGAGGCTTGTCTTTGGCCTGTTGTTTCATTTGCTTCCAAATACATCACATGCAGAGCAGAAGATACCTGCAGCTGCTGTGAATCAATTTAAAGATGCCAAGTTCCAACATCTCAGAATAAAGGAGCCCCAGTAGTGTCCTCAGATGTCTGGAAGAAGCGTGATGCACCTCAGAAGCTTTCTGAGAGCTGTGGTTCTTTAAAATGCTGAGGAAGGGAGAGAAGAAAAACTTTTTACCTGAAGTTTACCATAAAAAACAATTTACCTAAATTGTACGAAAGTAATTTAGAGGATGAATTTCAAGGAATATTTAGGAAATCTACATACAGAGAACATAATTATTATTGATATTTGCATACCTTCCCTTTCTACTTTCACCTGCTATTACAAACCACACAGAATGTGACTAAAGAAAAGATTTGAGAGGCTGCTGTAAGTACAAATATGGATTCATCAATAAATGTTCAGGCTTCCAGACGTAAAACAAACAGCATGGCCGTGGAAAAGAAATATTATGTTTTATTTAGATAGTTATTTGGAATGGGATCTGTACAGATAAATCCATACGCAGAATATAGCAGTCTGTTTTGACAAAGATGAATATTGTTGAAAAGGACAAGTAAAATCCCAAAATTGCCAGTGCCCATGAAAGCCAGTACAAGGGGTAGTGGATATGCTAGGTAGATGTGCTCCAGATGTGGGGTAGAAAACAGATGTGTTTTCACTCCAGCACTGGTGAAGAGAGCTTGATTCAGAGGTGCTTACATACCGGTGTTAAGCAAAGTAGAAGCAGACTTCAAATGTAACAGCAAAATCTACACTGGGACATTCTTTCTTCCTTGAAAACAAGAGGATCCTGGTGATACCCAGATTCACAAACCCTGATGTACAATGATACATCTCCTGCAGCCAGGCAACTACTCTGTGTTTCAGTGAAAAACAGACTCCAGCTGCCATCCAAAGGCAGGGAGATCATAGAATTTTGTGCATTTCTGAGAAAGAAAAATAAATAAGAAATTGTGATCTGGGAGTAAAATGGACCAAGAATGAAATTACAAGAATGATTAATAGGGCACAGTCTGGAAGAAGCAGCTACGCCTATTTCCTTTTTGGAAATAAGGTTTCCAAAAGAGGACAGTGATTAGTGACTAAATTGCCTTTCAACATCTGCAAATCAGAACACTTTAGAAAATTCATGGAGTGGGCATCCGGATTCAGCAGGTGCTTTTGGGAACCTTCACTGACACACTCCTACCTGAACGGCAAGAAAGAACTGAGAATCCCACAAGACCTTGCAGTGTAGCTGATAGGGGTCCATGCACAGAGAAGAATCATATGTGTGTCTATTTATATTTATTTGCTGTAACTAGTGAGACAAGCAATAGGAAAGAGGAGCCTTGTCAAGATTATCTGTCATGAGATAGGAGAAACCCATGTATCACTCATCCTGAAGGCTGTGCACCAAGGAGCAAAAGAACTTCCTGCTCCCTTGACAATGAAAATAATGAAGTCAGATTATCCAAGGAAACTGTGAACTTGCCTTACCCACAAACCTCAGCCCCAGTGAGGGAAGAAGAACTATCAGAAAGGTCATTCTGAGCAGTCAGAGTCAAGGACAGAGCTGACCAGCCACTGAAACCCATAGGAGCACACACAGAGCTCACAAGAAGGGAGAAAGCAGTAAGAGTTGAAGGAAAATAAGTACCAACATGAAAAATTTTAATGCTACCAAGGAAACATAGGAGGTGTTTCTCTCTATGTTGTGAAGACCTACAATGGCATGCTGTAGGATCCCCAGAGAGAGCACATCATCTATAACTATGCAGCACTACACATGCTGATACTACTAATAAAAAAGAATGGTTGAGATCACAGAAATTAATTAGTTTAGAACTGCAACCACCAGGAAGAGAGAATGCACACAGCAGCATCCCAAAGTGTGTTCGTATTAACAATTCTCTGTCTGGTGTGCTGTTGACAGAATCCTGTCTGTCTCGACAAAACTCTGGAAGCAGCTTTAAACTTCAGGCCCCCATCAAACAGCAAGCGGTCTCCCGGCAGTGTGCCTGCATGGAAGCTAGTAAATCCTGCAAACTGGGACTCGACAGCATCTCCTGCTGTCACAAGGAAAACTTCAGCTGCTGTACTGGAAATGTCCCTTCTCACTGGGAGGCCATCATTTATCATGTGTGAAAAGCAGAACTGGGCTGCTACTTCTTCAGGTACTGAGTCCTGCCCTCCTAACAAAATCCATCTGTGGAGGAAAAGGGGCAGACCTCTCGGGAGTATCCAGCACCCTGCAGAATGGAACCATGCTCCTCACAGGCTTTCTTTCAGCAGAGAGTGTGTTTTTCCTGTGCTGAGAGGCAGAACAAAGTCTTGCATGCATTTTCCTGCTTGCCTTTCATGTGAGAGGGGGCTCAGCACCCTTGAGTCCAGAGCTCATTTAGAGGGACCTCAGTAGGTCAGAGTTCTCATGTCCATTACTTCATCAGCCACAATTTACTGCAGTGTGATGTGATATACAGCAGGACCATTTCAGCTCCCAGTCTGTGTTTTAGCATCTACCAGTTTTATCTTTGCCATCTGAATCTCATTTCCAGGATAACCAAGGGTCCATATAATTACTGCTTTGTTGAATATATGTTGCTCCAAGACCTTGTGATTTGGCTAAAATCTGGGGAAATGAGAATTTGTGTCATTAGTCATTTCTTCAGGGGAAATACACTGACACCCACTGAAAAATGATGACAAGGTTATATCAGTCTGACTAGGTATCAGGCTACCTTGTAGAAGTATAATATTTGAAGAATACACCTGAATTACGTAGAAATTTAAGCACAACAGGCACCATTCTGAGACTTTGATGATGGCTGGCAGCATGTTCTTATACCAGAAAAGACAACAGTATTTTATATAGCTAACCATGTCTTTTGGTTAGAACACACATGCCAGAACACCCATTATGGGTCACTACACTACTGGGGCCTCTGATGCTCCCAGCATTTGCTGCTGTGGTTCAGCAACCACAAAATATGTGGGGTCTGATCCCAGCTCTGCCACTGATTTCCTGTGTGACTTTGGGCATGTTGTGTCCCCTGCCTCAATTTCCACATCTAAGATTTTCAGATCAATTATCCATGACAATGAGACTGGAAAGAGCGCAGCATTGATTTTGTTTTCCCCTCTTCCCATTGGACATGAGGATTGTGATTTATCTATTACGGTGGAGTACCTATGCATGCAGCAAGCAGTGTCTTGTAAAAACTTCTTAATGATCCTTGGAAAGTCCCCATGAGGTTGGTAAGCAATATCATTCTCATTTTGCATTTGTATCACAACAATATGAAAGATAAAGGGACACACTTTAAAAGCAAGCTTTTATTGTAGTATCTACATTTATTTGCATCATAATTATTGTCTAAGTATGATTTCTAACAACCTTTCACCCAAATTATTTCAATTTTATTTAGGTATTCTTAGCTTCTTTGTGAGAATGCATTCTGAAACAAAGTCAAAAGCTTTACAAAATATGAGATGAGACCTACTACCCCTATCCACACAAGATCTGTTTCTCTGTCAGAGAAAGAAGGTTATTTTGACATGGTTTGCTCTTCATAAACCGGTGTTGGCTGCTGCTCATATGTTTTCCTCTCAGTGCTTGCATATAAATTTATCTGGGACAATTGCTCAAAATACTAATACAACATCTAACAGGAATGGAGGTTACACGAACTGGCCTGCAAGTCCAGTGTTAAAGGAGAGATCACTTGGCTAGTCAAATGACTAGTATTCCTTAACACCAGCTAATTCTCGATTTTAGAGCTACATGTGGTATTTGCTCTTTCCCAGTTTTCTAGGACATAACCCTTTCTTCCGGCTTCTCAGAGAAAACCACTAAAAGCTCTGAAATTGCTTTTGCCTGTTCTTCTAAGTACTGTGGAATAAAGTTCATCAGATGGAGATGATTTGATAACACAAACTTGTCAGAGTATTCTCTAACACATTCTTTTTCTTTTTGGGTCTGACATTGCTTTTTTGTTGCTGGCATTCATTGGATCTGCCACCTGGTTGCAGTTGACCTCTTTAGTAAAGAGTGAAGCAAAAAGACATCAAATACTTCCACCTTTTTGGTATCATCTGTCAGTGTCTTTCTCTCCCCATTGAGCAGCAGAGCAAGACTTACCTTTGTTGGGATTTTGGAGGCATTTTGTTTGGTTGGGTCTTTTTTTTTCTTTAATGACAAGCTGGGTCATGTTAGTTATTCTTTTGTATAATGTGCGTTGCTCTTTTGTGTTTTGTGATATATGGTCCAATGCATTTATGCTATTCTTTTGTGTTTGTCTTTGCAGCTGGACCTACTTTTCACCTCCTGCATGCTTTTGAACTAGTTCCTCAGAAAAATGCAGCAGTTGTGATACAAACAGATTTGTCTTTCCTGCATTTTCTTTCCCTCCTCAGTTCTAGGTTAAGTTGTTCTTGTGTTGTTATTATTGTTTGCTCTCCCTTTTTCTGTGGGCTTGTCACCCATGGGATATTATCCATCCTTGGAGTTTACTGACAGTTGTCTTCTTGAGTTCTTGTGGGGTTTGTTTGGTGTTCTCCCCACTCTTTCTCACGGTTACAATTTCACTCGTATTCTTCCCTGTTAGCAAAAGATTAAGTGCATTGTTTTTAACAGTGAGATTAATTAATTGTCAAACAGACCAACTCTTGTCATTATGAGAATTTTCCATCTTTTCAAAAGAATGTTATAATTGAGTGATCTAGGCCAAATGCAGAAAATACTAGGTGCTGCTTCCTCACCTTTAAAACTGCATTTGTGAAAGTTTTACATGGGTATTAGCCAGCTGTTTCACAGAGACAGTGGTAGAATAAAATCTCTGGGTTCTTTTGCAGTCTCAAAACCATGGATTCATCCATCATTACTCTTTAAATGACATCTTTAGCACTTAAAAATCTAGAATTCCTTATATTTAGAGGAAATTGCTGATTCTCTGAATAATCACCCAAAAAACAAGCAGTCCATAGACTGAAAGGGCAGCTTGATGGACAGATACATGGAGATTCTCCTTTGGAACCTGATGCAACAAAATCTATTAAAGGTAATTCTGAAGTCACTTTAACATACACAGGTAAAGCAGGACTTCTGGAGTGAGATGAATTTCCAAATCCCTTTTAAAACCTTTACAAAGAACGCAAATGTGTTTGTTATATCCGTTCTGTATGTTTAATATATCTGTTTCTTCATTTGAGTAGAAAAAAGCCATGTGTTTCATTACATGGGGTTGTATGGATCCATGTCTTTGTTTTTCCTCTCTTATCTTTATTAAAATCAAAACAGACGGCACTAATCCCTCAAATAAATTATAATTTCTTTCTTCGTGTTCAAAGTATGAGGGTTCCATGGTCGTTCTTATACTAATCAATTCAATGATTTTAATTAAAAATGGAATGGTTTAAACATAGGATATAATTAAATAGATGCCTGCTATAGTTACCACATTGGTATGCTCACTTTTGCTGGTTTGAGCATACATTTCCTCTACTGAAGTCAGTTACTGTCCATACAAATTGATTTCTACACCTCTTCCTACATTCTGTGAGTGTCTGCAGAGTCTGGGCCTATGTCCCCTTTCTGATCTCAGGCTGATGTAATTCTGCTGATTTTCAATGGAATTACATTGGTGTTAACTTGCTGGCTTTATTTGGGTTGTTCACTGAGATCCATGTAGAATGGGTCATTTAAAAGGTCATGCATTCTTCTTGTATGAAAACAGCAAGTTCTTTGGGCAAAGAATGTCTTTTTTCTTCCATATTTTATGGGTCTAACACCTAGTGTGTAGGTACTACCACAATATAAATATTATTACTGCTGGGAACAGCTACTAAACAAACTAAATTCCTTCTGTGAATTCTTGAAAACTTAGGTGTAGCTAGGAGTTGCTTCCAGATAGCAGAGAGTATTTGAGATATTTGTAGTAGAGAAAACATTCCTAAGTGCCCATCACTGACCTCCATCTCCTCTCCTTGGAGCAAAGATCAAATTCTCACAGGCTTCAGTGGGACCGAGTTGACTTTCTTCCCTATTCTAATCATTGTGGCTGAAGAAACAGGTATTTATGCTTCAAGGGGTGATATACATCTGCTTGTTCACTTCTTTTGATGAGAGCAACTTGAACCATTGTGCTGCTACAGCCATTTTTGAGGATGCAGTGGTGACAGACTTGTCTAGCTTAGCCCTGATATTTCCTAGAGGGAGCTGCACCATGCTAAACATTTTTTACATCAGTGGGACTGTGTTTTTGCAGGAGTCTTCACTGGTGTGATTGTACTGTTGCCAGGGTCCCAAGCAGATACAAGACCTTTGCTGTATCTCAGCTCTCTGCATCTTAAAACTATGCCATTGTGTCGGTTCTTCTAAGTCTGGGAATGGGCAGAGCAGACTGCTGTGCTTTCTAATGTCCCATTACAGAAGCATTTAGTGTAACAGAAACCTTCTTTCCTACACTTGTGCTGCGGCTGTTGTTGAGTCATCTCTGCTCTTAAAACACAATTTCAGTTTTTGCTTCACTTTCCCCCTTCCTTGTCTCAGGCCTGAGACTAATCTGGCAAAATGAACTGATTTAGTGTAAAAAACAAACAACAAAACCCTACAAACAAACAAAAAAACCCAACACCCACCCACCCCACCCCCAACTTCCAACGCACCCATAAAAAAAAAAAGGAAAAAACACCCAAAACCCCATGCCAAGGACTGAAATGTAAGTAAAGGGTCATTTATTTCATCTTTTGCCATGTCATATCTGCTCTCTAGATGGCCAACATAATGAGGACAATCTGGTCAGATCAGGAAATCCGTGCTGTCTTGATGTACTCAGGGGTCATACCTAAACAACACTGTTACTGGAACTTAGGGACTCTGTAATACTGCATTAGGGACATATATAAACAAGTAAACTGTAGGCACAGAAGTGACCAGAATAAGAACAAATGGTTTCAATGTAATTAAAGCATAACTCAGTGAGTTAATTTTGTTTAGTTGTAGGTGGACACAAATTATTGAGATGTACACTGCAGATGTCAGCAAAGCATTTGACCATTCCAGTTTGTGCTCACAGATTTTTCTTTGTTTGTTTGATTACAGTGATGCTGATCTTGTACGTCTAAAGTGGACACTCAAGAAACGGCCAGAAGATTACCACTTTCATATGGAAACAAACCCAGATAAGGAGAGCTAAAACCTGGTCATACCTCAACTGAATTACTTCACAGTGTACACCCCCAAGAAGGATCCCTCTTGGGACTGTCGCAGGCCCTCACCAGAATGGCTTGGTGTACTCTGGAAAGGCATTTGCCTGACAAAACTGTTCAGCTGCTTGGCTTCAAAAAGGGGAGGGAGAGACTGACTCAGAGCAAAAGGTCTGGTTGACGTGAGGTGAAGCTTAAAGTACAGGCAAGGGAGCAGCCCAGTGTCCTTGAGAGTGGCTTGGCTGAATCGGAGAAGTGCTCAGATGAAGCCATGACCTTCCCAGACTAGCAAGTTTGTTGGTGTCTTATGCAGGTTTCACAGAGGTCATCTGCCTCTCCATTTTGCTGCTTGGTGAATGATTGCTTTCTGTTTTAGCAGATGTTTAGATTCTTTGTGATGATCACAGGATCAAAGGATTGTTTATAATGGAACAGATCTCAGGAGGTCATCTAGCCCGATCTCCTGCTCTGATGTCCCAGAAACTTGATCAGAGAGTTTAACGTCAGTTTTCTAAGTACAAGAAGACAATTTGGTGTTCTACAGATAGATCTGAAGTCCACAGAATTAGCTAGTTTAAAGGATTTTTCCAATGCACCTATTGTCCTGATACTTGACAATTCATTATATATATATATAAAAAATTCACTTACAGTATCTTGTGCTTTAGTAATTCTTTTTTTCGTTACAGTGCCCTCTTGAAAGAGATTTTACTGTTGATGTTCTTTGTTATTAAGAAGTTTCTATTGACTTGATTGTGGTGTACTCCAGATAGACTACAAAAAGATATGTATTTGACTTTTTTGTGTTATTTCACCTGTTCTTCCAAACTTTTAGATAGTTTCAGGATAACTAACAATCATTTTACAAGTGAGTGCTTCACCCAAGGAGACCAAGATGAAACTTCCTCGATTCCAGCAAGGAATTTCTCTGGCATATATACATAATTTGGATTTTCGTCTTGGATGGGTTTTTTGCCTCTGCTAAACTTGAAAATTCATTAGAGCAAGGATTGTCTCTCTCAAGTATATTAGTACAGTGAAGCCATGCTTTATGAATGGAAACAGACATACTGTCTTACATGGCACCCCCTGGTATGCTACTCATCAGTACATCTGATGGCAAAGTGATTGCTTGCTGGATTGATAATCTGACTGTAAGGACAAGACAGAGTTTTGTGTTGTGGACCTCTGAGGATTTTTTCTTGTTGTTGTAAGTTTAATTTAAAGTATCTCTGAGCTACTCAGAAACGTTTAGATTTAGGTAAGAATGTAGACTTCAATGAGTTCCGATCTGGACTCTTTTAGTATCTGCCCTAAAGCTCCTAGCAATCACTATATTCTCTATTTTAAACAAATGCTGTGTTCAATAGTCCTTATACAGTGATCTTGACTGTCCTGATTCTCTGATATGAAAGAACGTGCTACAAGTTCTTCCACTTCTCCTCTTCTTCATCTTTTTGTCTTGAATTGCATTTTATCTCTTGATTAAACTTGATGCTTTCTGACCTCTCCTAGCTTCTGATCATGTCCCTGCTGAGCATATGCCTCTATTATCATACTGTCTGCAATGCTATGGACACCTGCTAAGGCTGAAAAAAGCACCATTTTTCAGCTGAAACAATTCTCTAGCAGACTGATTTCAAGAGTTAAGCTGTGGAATTTGAATTTTTCCCACTGGGTGTTTAAAGTGCTCATCACAAGTAACTTGCTGTCTAAGCTAACCAGTCAATACTGAGGCATGTCAGCTGACATTTGAGCAATTTTCTCTCCAACTGGTTTGTTAGGTTTAAATATTTCTGTCTTTCATCAGAGTTGTAGGATCCAAGCAGACCCATATTTGATCATATTCCTTCTTGCTATCTTTCTAAAATGTGAACCTGGGATGGCTCTCACTGGACATTTCTTGGAAATCGTTTAGGTGTGGTTAAAATACTGATTTAGGTTAAGCAGAAGGATTAGATAGCGTCCCAGGATTCTGTCTAGTCCTATTTTCACTTTTAACCATGGGAACAGTTAGCCCACTTTCACATTATTTTATTGCTTTTGTTTCTTCAATGCTGGTTTAGCAAAGGACTTAATCTGTGTGTATATAAAATGTGCTTCCTCTTTTGGTTTTATGCTCATTTGGTCTTCAAATATATTTTGATACTCACATTCTTATTCTCTCATTTGTGACTCTATGTTCTGTTGGCCCAAAATCAATTTCCCTTTCAGGAATTAGTCTTATGGGTAAAGTACTCAGCTCAGTTTTCAAGTTCTTTTGTGATTAATTACTAGTAATTTTCATCCACGACCTTCCACTTTCACAAATCATTTGTATGAACTACACAAGATAAAATGTTCTAAGGATTGGGGCAAAGAACTTTGATATGGAAAGTGCAAATGTAACTGCAAGATTGGCTCCAGCAAAAGACTTGTGAGATTAAATCTGAGTTTTTCTCTCACCAGGTATCTAAATCAGGAGAAGTGTGTTTAGAATATGTCTGCAACTCAACTTCAAGCTCATATTCACTGTGGAAAAAACTACGTATTGCTTCTTGCTTTGTACCCCAAATACTCTATATTCTGGGTTAAAAAAAAAGAAAAAAAGTCTATTCTACATTTGTACATGTACCCCATAATTTGTCGCCTCACATATATTTGTCAGGATCATTGTGCAACAGGCATGTCCTGTTGAACAAGTTCATTTTTTTCTCATGGTGTTACTGATGGCACAGCTAGAATTGTTTATAGGGCAACTATGGCCAATGTTTGCACTGGATGCTCTCAACTTTCATGTAATTTGCTGTACTATGTGTGATGAAGTGGAAGGAAAAAACAAAAAACCAGAAATAATCATATTAGTTTACATTAAAGCATATTGATCAAAATACTAGGTTTTCCAGTCTCTACATACTGTGTGTTGTGTGTTCCAGCCCATGAAAGGGTTCTGAATGCAGCAAATTAAGAAATTCTAAAATAGAACAAAAGGATTCCAGAATTTAATTTCTTATTAAATACAGTGATACCCTGTTGATATTGGTGCTGTGTAATTATTTAATCATATTTAAGAAGATGGGCTCATTTCCTAGAAACTGGAAGTATCTAGAATATTACTTGTAGCTGCAAGGTCATCTCTCCTTCCTTCTACTCTGAAACCAAATCATTTTTTTTCTTGATTGTCAGTTTCCTTGCAATATTGATCCTTATTTATTGTTTAGAATTTATTTACTTTCATTATCTTATTGCTTTTGGGGAAAACCTTTGACAGTGTTGAATGGTACGTAGAGATTAGATTAAAAAGAAAATCATCAATTAATTGACAAAATATGAAATAAAACTGAAACTAAGCATTGTAACATCTTTGTCTCAAAGCTAGGCAACATTGGACATACTAGCAGTGCTCCTCTGTTTATATGACATTTTTCTCACTTTTTATTTTCCTTTAAGAAATACTGAGAACAAAACCCATAGAAATACAATTAGCTTTTGACCTGTAAGTAGTGATAGCTTACCATATGTTTAAGAATTTGGTAGAATTTTACCTTGATATATCTTACATAGTCTCATATAGGAATTAAACAGTGAAAATGTACAGCACACCCATTGCTGAAGATGATCTGTCCAATTTTTTTAAATATTGAATATTTCCATATGTCTTATCTACACAAAATTCTTGAAAGAGTATTTGTAGATGTCCTATGGGTTAAGAGACATGTCAGATTGACATTAAATACCTTGTTGCAAAAGCTCAGTGGTTAGACTACTTGAAGCAGGTGGCAGAGCTCTTACTATACTCAAAGAAAAACTGGATTTTTTTTCTGCTTTAAAAGGAGTAGAGAAGATATCTTTTTCCCATTAGTACTCTTTCTAACGTTAAAGCCTGTACAATTCCTCCAACCCTCAGAAGCCTGAATTACATCATTTCTTACGGTTATTATCATCACTAATTTGAGATTATAATTTAACAATGTGCTTTTAGATCTGACCTAAACATTTGGACTCCATATGGGAGAACTTGTCTTGCTTTACAGTGCTGTATAAAAGCCAACACAAGCTTTCCTAAGTTGAATAACTGAAGCCTGGGGACATAATACACCATTTTCATCACTTGGAGCTAGTCAACTTACCACAAAGACACTGCACACTTCTAATCTGTTCTAGCCTGTCCTAGCCTGTGAGTTCATCAGCCATCTCTGCCTCTGTTAACTGTTAGTTACCCGAAAAGATGTACTGGCTAAGGATATCAATGGTGACTATATAGTGAATGGAGAAAATGGAGTGTTCTATGTATTGTCCTGTCTTATAGACCTCACTTTTTGCTATTATGACTGACATTATTTGGTATTTTTGTTTACAAATATGAACTTCCAATAAAATAAAGCTTACTTTTCTATTTGAATTTTTTTTTTCCTGTGGAAAATACTTCTTTTGTGAGACCATGACAACTACATAGAAATAACTACAATAAATAAAAAAAAAAAGGTAACACTTTTTTCTTGTAATTTTTCAAAAAGAAAATGGGAACTATATTTCAGTTTCCATACCATTGGAGTAAAAATTCACATTAAATTTGAACATGCAATTTTACATGAAACTTTTCTTTGGCATCTTACATTCAGCTTTAGGTAGCCCACTACATGTTCCTTACTAAAAAAATTACTGACTTCCCCTCCACAATTAGTTTTAATTTTCCACAGGGTTAGTCAATGGAATCAAAACAAACAAGATACCTGCACACTTATGAGATAAAGCAAGCTGATGAATAAAATTCATTAGTCTAGGCTCTACATCCTACATTACCTTTGGTTCTTTCATCAGCTGCTTTTACAAAGTAAGGAGAAAAATCTGCTATGCTGACAAACTGGCATTTTTACACTCCTTTGCAAAGGTGTAGGTAACAGTGGGTTCACAGCAACTGGGAATCATGATTCCATGATTTCTTTATGTAAATGTACTTTGTTGAAATACCAGAGTGGACGAACATGTCGAAATAAAACACAGTGTGTGTTTAGATTAAATTTGCTTCTATCATAAGCCCCAGTCCTGCCGTTATTGTATTCCGGTGTTGCTTTAACATTCTCATATAAAATGTGAACCATTATTTTATGTCTCCCCATCACTGCCTACGTTTTCATTTTCCATATTCCCCTTGCACTGCAGACAGCTTGTGGGCCCAATACATACAGTGGCATTTTCTACTGAACAACCTGATCTGCAAGTCCATGGAGCATCACTTCATATTATCACTATTATCCCCAACCTCACTAGTTCTCTCTATTTGAAGATGAGAACAATGATTTCAGACAACTTAACGGAGTTTCGCCAGAGATATATTTGCTCTGGCAAGCTGTGGGTATAATGGCAGCCAACCCTTCTGTGTTGCAGGAAGCCTTCACCTGCATGAATCCTGGTCTCTGGATTGGCTATTTTCCTTCTTTGGTATGAAGAACTGGCATATGGGATTCCTTATCACGCTGACAATTCAGTAAATAGTAAAATTAAATCTTCTGACAGTCTCCTACAGGAATTTTGTTAACTGCAGGCCCAATTATAAAACTTCATTGCAGATACGGCACAGGGATGCTATTCAGCTGCCTTATGGAAAATGTGCTCTCCACTTCCTTTGCTAGTAGGATGGTCTGTTCTCCATAGGTTTACATGTGCTTTCTGTTTCTTAGTAGGGAGGATGTTCGTTTTTCCTGGGACTTTGAATTCATAACTACTTTTGAACAGATAACAAGAGTTGAATACGATCCTCCATATGTGTAGTAGAAGGACACAGGTCACCATCAGTGTGCATTGAAATGTATGCAGGAAGTTCGAATATGTTAGACTACATAATAGTAAGTCATGTTTTGCAAACCACGACTACTTTGGTACAAGTGAAAGGGTTTCAGAAGCTTTAGATCCACCAAGAAGAAAAGTCCAACTACAATGAATTGCTTGAAAACCTAACTAATAGAGAGAAAAATGGAAAAGAAAGCAAAACCAGGAAAGTCAGGAATGAGTTTCACAGCACTGCTAAATGTTTCAACCTCTTGGGCAGCCCAGCTAGACATATAAACTTAGAAGGCCCCTAAACTGAGCACTCATCTGTACCAAAGTGCCACAGGCCCTTGAAAAAAATAGAGGCTGGGAGAGATGAAAGGTGATCTGTGTTTTATCTGACTTGTCTTTGGGCTGCAAGATCTATGCTGCACCTCTGAATCATAGTTGTGTCAATGGTCAATAGAAAAAGCATTCAGAAGACACCAATGCTGCATACAAGCTGGGATCATCTCAAGATTAGCCTCTTTCAGGATTACTTCACAGAGTCAAATGGTTAAATCCCTACAGATGTTAATTCATCTCTTATGCCTGAAGGGAAAAAATGTTATGAAACAATAAGGAAACGGGTAAATTTATAAAACAACAGTAGAACCATAAGATAGATATTTCTTATGTTCTGGAAATGCAGAATATTGGCAATGATGGTTTTGGAGAGGCTACATTTTACATGATGGCAGAATACTCAGGAAATGTTCTCAGATATACTTTGAGATCGGGGAGAAGAAAACAATCAGTGTGGTTAATCTGGGAGTGATCTACCCTGAGGCTGTGGCTTACACCATGGATATTGCCAAGAACAAGGATATAGGATCTGAAAATTGTGGCAGCAAAGAAAGTAGGCTCACCTCTGAAAGGGGACTGCATAATTCAGGGTGTGTCTTTAGGAATTTGGGATGAAAGAGTCAGCAGTGTACAATGTAATAACCTTTTATGATAGCATCAATTCTTCAAGCCTTCAGATTAATGTCTTTGCACTATCTTTTTATTGTGGTTCTTCAGCCTGATGCTACTTTGACCATTCTGTCTGGGGTGGGTTGTTTGTCCCCCTTCAGTGTCTGCTTTCAAAGACCAGAAAGAGGCCAGAGCTGAGGAGAGGCAAGCTGCCCCTGCACAGCAGCCCTTCCACATCATCTGTCCTATGGAATGAATACAGGAGATACCTGACCATTCCCTACTATGGGATCTTACCAAGCAGCCCTTTGATAAAGCCCTACCAGGCCTTGTATTTCATCTCTTCTGGCAGAGAAGATGACAGTATCTGTATGACAGTTTGCAAGTCAGCTTGATGTCTTTCAGAAGGAGAGATCTTTAGTTCCCTTCTGGCTTCAAGACTGCAAACATTACAAGAAAAAATTTACATGATCAAAATTAATAAAGCATGTTTAAGGCATGTTCTTCTGGGCCCAGAGGCATGAAACTAAGCCAAAAAACAAACTCATGCTGAGGACTTTTCTGCACACACATATGCACTCATTACCCCTGTGGAGTCAAAGGCAGGCAAACATGACTGTGACTGTATCAGTCTCTTTTGGACAATACACTGTAAACCTTCTACCACCATGTGGTTGAGTGGGAAAGGGATGTTCCAGAGAGCCTTTGATACGTCTCCATCCCACAACCTCCTCCAAGTGCAGTGTCATCAAGGAATAGGGAAAATATTTTGTGCATGTCTCAGTCAGCATTCAAGACGACACCCTGAAGCTATTGCATCATGCTGTGCTTGTTTCAGTGCCAGGGCTCATTTGTTGACCTGGATTCATGAGGTGCTTTGAAAATGAGACTACCAGACTGTACCAAAGCAACAAAATGAACAGGCATTTTGTCTCCAGCATAGCAGGACCAGTCCACACAGGTAATCAGGGAGGCTGACCAAGTTCTTTCTCACCAAGGGTGCCTAGTCCCTTCCAAACCTAGTGAAAGCCAGATTTCCTGGGCAAATTGGCCTGAAATTCTGGGTTAAAGAAGCTTCTTATTCCAAAGGAAAAATCAAATTAAATAAATCTAAAACCCTTCTGATTTCTGAGAGGTTTGTACAAGTTTAAAAGGATATGCCTGGAACTAGAATTTGGTGTTTGTACCAAACGGTTTACTTACAAAGTATTATTCAGCTACTAACTTTTTCTGTGGGCTTTATAAATATCTAAGCTGTATGTGATCCCTGGTACATATGGGAGATGGAGCGGGAACTTAAACTATCTGCAGTTGTAGCTGCATTTACTGTCTTTAACAGATGTTTGCATTACATTACCAATACCATAAGCCTTTTCCCAGTTCTGCTACACCTAGCTGTATTTATAATATATTGTGAACAGAAGATTGTAGCTAGTCAGCTGCAGAAGTGTTCATAAAAACTGCTAGAGCTCAACTTGTTGATCTCTCCCTCTCCTTCCTAGCCCCCTCTACCAACTTACCTTTTACAAAATAAATTCTGACTCGCTAATGGAGTCTGTATTTAAATCAGATGACACAGTATCATCGAAGATTGAATGTTGCCTTTTATCAATTTCCTTGCTTAGTTTTTGCCTGGTCAGTCCTTGTTATTACTTCCCATAGGTCCTATTGTTCATTTTATAAGCCTTATAGTGTCAGTAATGACTAAACCATATGCAACTATCTGTATAATCTGCTTATTTATAGAACTCTGGAGCCAATTGGAAGCATCCACCTAGCTAGTTCTTAACTATTTCTTGGTCCTTTCTAGAATTTTCTTCAAGGAAATTTAAAAAAAAATCCTTTTTCTTGTAATAATAAGCACACTGATACAACTGCCTCCAAAGAACCTGCTAGTATGTAGAATCAGAATCAGTGTATATCAAATACCATATGCCCAGGAAAAGCAAGTGTACTTGCTAAAATTGCTTCTCTTCCTCAACTCAAGTACTCTCTCAGTTCCTGTGAGATTGCTCCTGAATTTCCAGGACAATGATGTCCTATTTCTTAGTGACTACTGACACAGGGGAAGGTCCCATGCACTGCCTAGCCTTGTACCATGGATATTGCTCCAGTCTCTCCGTTGTTGTCAAGATGTTGATGATATGTTAGTGATGATAAATTATTGCAATACAGTGGTGCTACTGCTGTTTTCACATGTGCCTGGAGAATCAACACTAGGCACTTATGCAGCAGGGTTTGCCTACTCCAAAACAAGATGGGACAGGAATTTCTGGGATGCCTCAGCTTTTTGTTTGGCAGGTTTGCTCAAAAGTGATTAAGTTGCATCCTTCCATTTAAGATCCCTCCCCTAATAAAGTACCATCCAACGTGTGTTTGATAACAGCACAGTGAGGAGCTGATGCAAAGGAGATGACCAACAGAAAAGGGTAAGGAAAAAGAAATCTGCTTTTGTTTACCAGACAACAATTGATGTTCCTCCATTCTGACATGTTTTGATGGTAGATAGCTTAAGAGGAAGGCAGGAAGCCAACTGTTGACTTACAGTACTTAGCAACGACTTAGTGCTTGGAGGGAATGTGTCCTGCCTTTGGAGCAGCTGACTTAGTTGGGAGTTTTGAAAAGTGTGTCTGCATTATAACTAGACCTTGGATACTTGGCAATGACAGTATAATAAAATTGTTGGCATCTTTTGTGACTTATGTATGTCCTATGACTTGACTTTTTAAACCACTCTATGAGGGATCTTTAAGGATAAGAAGGCAGTCAATAGTTAAGTGCATGGAAGGGAATACATCAGGGCATCAAGATGCTTGCTGTGGGAGGAATGGGAAGATTACTGCTCTTCGCAAGAAGCTCATTAACCTTTGGGAATGTGGTCTTCGTCCCTCTCACTGCTTTTCCTGATTTCAGCCAAAGATTCAGGTTTAGCTATAGTCAGTGCCCAAGAAAGCACTAAAGCAGTGGCTGTTTGGCAAGGTGGGAAGGCCTGGTTCATTTGTGCTCTCCAAAAATTCATCCTATCCGGAGTTATGACATCAGATTGTCTGTGATAGTGTGGCCATGTTTCTTCCCCTCGCATCTCTGAGGAATGCCCAAGTTCTTCCCCACTGTCATTTTACTGCTATAGTTCTCAGTTGTTACTGTGGCAAGAAACCCAACAGTTTCTTTTCAATAAAAAGGAAAAAAAGCCTGTAATGAACTGGGCAATTACTTGTGAATGAGAAGACTTAGTGTGATTTTTATTCATCACTCACTTCCAGCCTATATAGAATATGTCTTTTATTCAGGGTTTGTCCAGGTCCTCAAAAGATTACTCAAATCCAGTCACAACCGTCAAAATGCTGAACAGCACTTAATCCATGAAAGCTGTGTCTGTGTCTCAGCATATCCCAGCACCCCAGTGGCTGCAACTGGTAGGCAATCATGAAAATTTGGGCATTGGGTAAAAAGGCCCTAAAGAATAGCCTATGCCCAGGTTCAAAGCCTATACACACTAAGGCGAAGGGAGGATTAGAACAAAAGACAGGTAAAAGCCTGGATGAGCCCTTAATTGAAGTTGTATTACCAATTCGTGCAATACTTGGAGCTCTTATAGCATCCTCCACCAGGGACATTAAGAACAATTAGTCCCTAGACTTGGCTAAGTTCCCACCTCAACCCTGCTCTAAGCAAACTCTTTTATATCTTTCACAGGACACAGAAGCTCCTGTGCCAATGTGATTGATGCTAAGGAGCCTTTCCAAAACTGGAGTAGAGGAGAAAAGGTCTATGGGGTATGAAACCCCAGATCACTCTCCAGTTTGGAAAAGAGACACCAGAACAGCTCCCAGCACCTGGATCAAGTGCCAGCTCCTGGCAGCTGGTGGGAAAGTGTGGTGGATGGAGCCAGGGGAAAGCATGCTGTGAAGGCAAGAAGCTTACTGCTGCAAAATAACACATATGAGGGTTAGCAGGCTCCCTCACAGGCACTGGGACATCTCTGCAGTTTTCTTGACTGGCAAAGAGGCTTCTCTAGGTCCATTAAGTCTCTTGAACTCTTGCTGCTAATACTATTCCTTCTTTCTCAACCACTTCAGTCAGTCCTGTCAGTCCCTGTCATGCCTTAAATCTCCACACTATTCAAGGAACAGACCTGGATACCAGCTCCACCCAGACACCCTTAGATATGGGAACATTTTTAAGTTCACTTTTTTGGCAAATTACAGTTTCTGATTATTAGCAGATTTGTGTCTCCAACCTGCTGCCATTCCCAAGACAAAAAAGGAACTGAGAAAAAGGTGACTATTTCGGGTCAACATTTTTATAATGAAGCATTTTGGGGTAATGTTCTGCTTCAACATGTAACTAAATTTAAGTTTCTGAAGCAGAAACTCCACCTTATACCTAACTTAAAATATCTTGAGTGAAATTCTGTGGACAGTGCTAGTAGAGGAATGAGGAAAAGAAGAGGAAGTAGGTTTTTGGAAAAAAAACAAAGCATCTAACCATGATTACTCATGGTTAGATGAAAAGATAAAAGGAAAGAAGGTTAGTTATTGCTGAGATCTAGGTGTAACTGCCTGCTGAGGGCTGCTTTGCTTTTTGAGCAGCTTTTGTCTAGGACAGTTTCTGAATTTTCCATTCTCATCTGCATTTGAAGAGGAACTAGCCTTACCTCCCTTACAGCTCGCTGCTGGAAAACAGGACAGCAAAGCCCTGCCTCACACCACAAGACAGCCGCAGGCAGATATGGAACCAGGTCACTTGAGGCATCATTTCCCTCTCTGACCACTGGGCACATTTCATCCATGGGCAACACTGATGCTGAAAGCATTTGGCTGCACAGCTCCTGTGACATCCTCTTGAGGCAGTATATTCCAGTCACACACAGCATGCCCATACCTTTGTAAAACTGGTGAGTTATCATATTTACCAGCTCTTCAGAGTCTTACAGCAGAAACTTGTTGCCATCTTAAATAAATATAAATGCCTTTATTGTGGAAGTTCTGCTGCAGTCTCTGCAACATGGAGAGTTATTCTGTTTGGTGTTACTAGTGCTCTCTCTGTGATAAACGTTAGATTAATGAGACATCAATTCTTAGTCAAGAGGCTATTTAAAAAACACTCCTAATTCAATGGGTTGTGCAGACGAATTAGTTCATTCAACACAAATTTTGCTATTTATGCTGGTGGTGGGATAGCTGATGTGTCTCCTGTCATTGAGGTTTTCCTCTTCTTTGTGCAAACTCTTTTAGCCTTGACTAGATATAATTGATATGGAAGGCATTTTTTAATCAACTGAGCTCCATTATTGAGAATCAGACTGCATGGGTAAGTATTCATAGAAGTGGGGGGGATGGATGTTTTTTTTGGGGAGGGTGGAGGGGAGGGTTTTTGGCAATTAAGTGATCAAAATAAACATTGGACATTGGTTATTTCAAAAATATCACAACACTTTGGCTTCACCCACAGTGATGGAGGGCTAAGCCCTCTGATATTCAGGTGACACCTATGGGGCAGATCTTTGTCAGTAACACTTGTGCTCTGGTTTTCTTTCTGTGTGGATAACACTATGTGGAATAAAGCCTTTCCCCTCACTCCTATTCCATCCAGGTCTGCAGTGAGAGATGGTCTGGCCATTGCTTCTGCAAGACAGGGCAGAGATGCTACCAGGATCCTGGCTGATGGCCAAGAGAACTTTTTTTTGGCTGTGTATGGCCAAGAAACTGAGCTCCACCTGGAACAGAAAAGTAACTAACTGCTTAGGAAACAGCAGGCATTTTTGTTCCTTTATAAGGCAGTCCACTTGTCTGTGTAAAATAAAAATGCTATGGACACCATCCATATCTGGACCAAAAAGTGTCCACAACAGAGGTCTACTCTGCAGCAGCTGATAACACCCCTAGAGATACCAGTGGCTGAATGGGGAAGGAAAGCAACCATATCTGGAACTGCAGACAGGACACTGATGAGAAGTGGTCATATTTACTGCCAAGTTGTATCTGCTCTGCTGTGACAGAAGGCTTTCATCTCTACAGTTAGCGGTCAGAAAAAGAAGAGCTAAATTGTTTTTTAAAGCAGGATCACCTGCTGTGATCCCCTGTATGAAACAGGTGGTAGATGTAGGACAGCTTCTATTGTTTTCTTTGAAAAATTATGTTCCTATAAGTGGGTAATTTTGGTATGTTTTAATTTTGTAAACATTTTTCCACCTCAATATCCTGTGTGTATTAGCAGCCACTGATGAATGCATGAAAGTGTCTCAATTCTATGCATTAGGAATTGAATTAAAATGTATTTTACAAGATTTTCTCTTATGCCATGATATTGTTGTGGTATTCAAATGATCATAGAATCATAGAATGTTTGGGTTGGAAAGGACCTTAAGATCATTTAGTTCCACCCCTCCCTGCCATGTGCAGGGATGCCTTCCACTAGACCAGGTTGCTCAAAGCCTCATCCAGCCTGGCCCTGAAAAATTCCAGGGATGGAGTATCCACAGCTTCTCTGGGCAACCTGTTCCAGTGCCTCACCATCCTCTCTAAGAATAATTTCTTCCTGATGTCCGATCTAAATCTACTCACTTTCAATTTAAGTCTGTTACCCCTTGTCCTATCACTACAAGGTGGCCCTGATGGGGTTTTTAAGCAAAGTCAGAAGTTAAAAAAGCCTATGAGATCTGTTAGGCCTTGGAGAAGTTAATGAATTAAGAAAAATTATTGAGCTAAAAGAGCTCAGAACTTGAGGTAGAATTGCATTTAGATAAGCCATTTTGCCTTTGTGGTGTGCCCTAATAATTGAGGGGGTGGGAGAACGACCTTATGGAGAAGGGCACAAATGTTCCAGACAGATAGAGATGATGAAGTTGTATGACAGATTCAAATTATGGAGCGAGGGAAAGATGCCCATGCTCCTATTTTCTCTGTCTGGGAATTCCTTGGATGGGTTTGATTGTACGGAAGCCCCCAAAAAAATCCTTTCGTGGCAGGAACAGTAGAGAGAAGAACTTCTGAAGAGAGGCACAGGTCTGCTACAGAGTCAGAAAACAACAGGAGAGAAGCCAGGTGGGGAATTTTGTGGACACCTCGTTCCTTTGGAGAAGTAAGATTTACTATCACCTAGCTAAGTGGTTCATGAAAGAGATATCTGGAGTGGCTGTGACTGGGATAAAAAATTATCATGTTCTGTCCAGACTGGTGGATGTGCATATGAACAGGGATGTCAAGTTCCTGCCATGAGTTATTCAGTTCAGGGCTTTGTTCTTGACCTTGACCCTATGTGGTCACCTCAAGCAACTTGGATTTGGAAATCTAAATATGGACTTTGGTTTTGTGGTCCTTCATTTCTGAGTGCACATGGCTGGAAACGTAGAAACCAGAAAATTCCATCTGTAGGTGGTCTGAAAAATGTGTAAAAAATCAGGTCCCAGTGCTTTAAGACTGTGCCATGAATTTGGAAGCATCCTAAAGATCAAACCACCTCTGAAATGCTGGTTTTAATGGGTGAGGGTCTCCATTTTTCTGTTTGCAGTGGACAAAAGTTGGCATCTGTGAACTTCTTTAGGATGCTGGGTTCTACACAGCAAAATGGAGATGCAGAACAGAGGCTGTTCTGCTGCAAATTCATATTATACTTTCGTTCCACCTAAGCCCCTGGGAACACTAGGGAGTTCATACTGTTCTGTCATGAATCTGTGACTCAGTGAACAACAACAGCTGGACATGTTGAGGTTGATGTCAGCTTCTGGATCCTCTCTAATGACTGAGTCACTGCTCTCGATTTGATCCTGTGCAACACGTGAGTGGTGTACAAGACACTCAGGATTGCAAGGTAAAATTATTCAGAGATGATCCTGATTCTGTGTCAGAGAGGACCTTGCTGCTGTGTCAAGACCCTCCTTCCTGCATATCTGGGGGGTAACCAGTGAGAAGGTTTTTCTCATCTCAACAATCAGATTTATATCTTTACCTTATCAATATGTCATATCCCAGCACGTGCTTAGCTCCTTGAATAACCCTGATCATTACTGATTTCAATATACCTTCAGATTTGGGCCCCTGCCAAACACATGAAGGAAAAAAGAATCAATGATAACATAGATTAAATGAGGTACCCGAGACTCCAAAGGTGACCTTTGGGTGGGCTGGGGACTGGACTGGAGTCTTGGACTCTGGCATAGAGCTTCCTGAACTGCTTTTGTACTCCAGAGTGAAGGTAGAGCACAGAAAGCACCCGCATTGCAGGTGCTTGAGACTTCTTCCTGATGAGGAAGGTGCTAGACTATTGTTTATATTTCTAAGTGCCATAACTTTGTAGTCCCTGATGTATGCCATGTATGGAATTGCAAGCTCCTCTGCTCAGCTTATATTCAGCTGTAAAGAAGAGCCTGATCTAAACTGCTTAGTGAACACACTTGGTATTTGTTTTTCAGTTGCGAGGTTCAAAAGAGACCCCCAGAGCCACTCAGGAAAGGGGAATGAGCTGAGGAGAGAGATGTATGGGCACTGTGCCTCAACAGAAGTTCAGGAGGCTTTGTGTAGTCTCTCTGCAGGTCTGAAGCAGTCTCTGCTCTCCTGTAGAAAGTGCAATGGGCCAACAGCTACAGCAAGCAGTGCCAGCTGATATGTTCATGAGCTGTAAAAACATCTTTAAAGCACCTCACTCTTTGCTTCAACAGCTACAGCAAGCAGTGCCAGCTGATATGTTCATGAGCTGTAAAAACATCTTTAAAGCTCCCCGCTCTTTGCTTTAAAAAAAAAAAAGAAAAATGTTCTTGTGTTTGGTAAAGAACAAGAAGAATAAGATGTGACACCTTTATCACTGCGGGAAAGTCGCTTCTCTCCTGAAGTCCTTTCACTGAAAAGCTTCCTTGTATTATCAAACTGGGGGTGGGGGCATG
>NW_010244932.1:0-246 GCF_000690775.1 Eurypyga helias | reverse complement strand
AGGCGAGGCAAGGCGAGGCAAGAGGAAACGAAGGAATGTGAGGGGAAGCAGGAGGAGGCAAAGGAAGGTGAGGCAAAGCAGGAAAAGGCCAGGCAAGGCGAGGAAGGAGGAGGCGAGGGGAGGCGAGTCGAGGTGAAGCAGGAGAAAGCGAGAAGAGGAGAGGCGAGGCAGGAAGAAACGAGAGGAGGCACAGCAAGGCAGGAGGAGGTGAGGGGAAACGCGGCGAGGCAGGGGGGGGCGAGGGGA
>NW_010244931.1:0-819 GCF_000690775.1 Eurypyga helias | reverse complement strand
TACTGAGAGGTGCCCCTCTCCCTCCCTGCCTCTTCGCCTGTGTGTTGTGTGGAGACAGGACTCGCAATTACCACACTCTCTGGGCTCCCTTATTCCTTTTAAACTTTTTTTTAAACAAGCCCCTCTCCATGGCTGATCCCCGGCCGAGCACGGGCACCTGGGTCTCTTAAAGACGAGGAGGAGCCGGGGATTGTTGTTGTTGTTGTCGGCCGTTTTTTTTTTTTTTTAAATTGGATTTTTTTTTTTTACGAGAACCTTTTTTAATACAAAAATGGCAAATTCGACGGGTAAAAACCACGCAGACCAGCGGAGAAAGGGACTCGCTTTCCTGGACGAGCTGCGGCAGTTTCACCACAGCAGAGGGTGAGGAAAATGGGGAGATGGAACGGGAGGGGGGGAGGCTTTTAAACCGACCAGATCCAACTTCCAGCCCCTTCCCTGAAGGACACGGCAGCCCCAGCGAGGGGAGAAAAGGGGGCAGAGCTGACAAGTTGTGGTGTTTTGTGTGTATCTCCTTTGGCAGGTCTCCTTTTAAGAAGATCCCCGTGGTGGGTGGGAAGGAGCTGGATCTTCACGCTCTCTACACCAGAGTCACCACTTTAGGCGGATTTGGGAAGGTGAGTGGAAGTTTTAATTTGGCTTTCCCTCCCACTAACCTCTTCCCAAAAGTCTCCTCTCCTCTTCCCAAAAGTCTCCTCTGACCCCCGGGGGCGGCGGGGGGAGCCGGGGTGGCCGGGAACCGTCCTATTTAAAGCCGGTTAGAGAAGGTGGGGGGTGGAAGAAGGAAGCGAGCAGACAGGCAGGTTGGTGGCTTGGCCT
>NW_010244930.1:0-891 GCF_000690775.1 Eurypyga helias | reverse complement strand
CAAAGGCAGGTGCTTGCTGCACTTCATCCCCGGGAGAGTTAGAGTTCCTCAGCTGGGCAGCAGGAAGGGTCGGCACCCACGGGTGAAGCACCACGAGCTCAGGGGGCCACAGGCTCCCGATGGCTCCCAGCTCGCGCTGGTGCTGCAGGGAGCGCTCCGGATCAGCACCCACGGGACAGGGCAGCTGGGGCTGGAGGGACCACGGAGAGGATGAGCACCAGGAGACGCTCTGCCGCGTCGGCGGGGTACAGCTCTCACCTGCAGGCCACGTTTGGCTCTCACCCGCAGCCCGCGGAGCCCACCAGCCCCGGGGTCCCTGCTCGGTGCATCACTGCCTCCAGGCTGGCAGGCAGGACTCACGACCAATCATCCATCTGCTAGGAAAGGAAAAATCTGTCTCCTGTTCCCAAACGAGGACGCGGTCACAGTGCCTGTGAGGTCCCACAGCCACATCACTGCGGTCTGTTGTGTCCGAGAGCACACAAAAACCTGATTAAACCAGCCCTGAAAACTTATTTCAGAGTCAGACTGCAGGCTGCATCCCTCCGGAAGGTTCTGGAGCAGCCTCCCCACCGGGAAGGGCTTTAAAGGTGCAGCGTGGCCGGTTTGCAGGCGGCTGTGAAGCCGGGCTGGGCCAAGGTCTCAACTCACCGACCACCAGACGCCCGCTCTGTTCTTCCACGGCCGGGAATAACGCAGGAGCGGGGAGGCAGCTGTCTGTCACCCCTTTGCTCGAGGGCACCGTGGGCACGGAGAGTTTCGGGGGGAAGTTTAAAGCTTTGGCTTAACCTCCCCCGTTATTACTGGCTCCATCTCGAACCACCTGCATCTAAGGCTGGGAGAGCTGCCTTCCTGCGGGACAGCGGGGAGTCCACAGCCCAGAGCCAACGG
>NW_010244929.1:0-13809 GCF_000690775.1 Eurypyga helias | reverse complement strand
GAGGCGCTTATTCTTACATGTGATGAAGTTGTACGGCGTTTCAGGTTTTCGTGCAGATGCTCGAGCAAACCTGTGTCTTTGAGGGGTTCTGTTTGATCAGAGTTTTCCAATTTGGGGTGTTTTAAAGTAACGTTGACTGGGTTGTGAGAAGTGTGGCCTAAAGAGGGTTAAAAATATGATTGATCTGATCGATAAGTGGCAGCAACGCTTATCCTGGGGAGGGAAGAAGAGGGAGAGGCAGTGGGGGCAGAGTCCTGCCGTCCTGCGGGACCCCGCGTGCGTCTCTCCATCCCCTGCCCTTCTCCGCTTCGCCTGTCCCAGTCCTTGTCCCTCCCGCTGGAGTCCGGGACGCCCCGCAGAGCTGGCCCTTGGCTGGTGTCGGCAGAGCCGAGGCGCTCGTTGCCTTCTTTCTGCACAAGCCACAGTGCCTCAAGTACGAGGGAAAAGGGCCCGAAACGAGCGTAGCTGTACGTTCAGCCGGCTCCCAGCGCCGTCTGTCTTGGGTTGGCTTTTTTCCCCCCTTTAATTATTAATTGGCAGGCTCAGAAACAGCTGTGGCCTCGCTTTTTTTCTTTTAATGTTCGCTGGTACTTCAGCAATTTAATAATGCTGCCTAGAGAACCTGATGACTTATAGGTGTTTTGAAAGCTGTGTAATCGGAGCCTACTAATAGTCGTCTCGTGCTACTGTTGCCTTCTTGGAGGGAACAATCCTTGCTGCCCGAGAGTCGCCGTTCAGATTTCCACAAGCGTGTGTTGCCCGTGCCTCTAGCTAAATTTATAAAGGCATCCCGTTAGCTCGTACAAAGCTAAATCTGGCTGTAGCAGCTCCTGGCTGTGTAATTCCCTGTGGTTGGCAAGGGACAATATATAACTTCCTTCGGATTTATTTTTACATTTTTTGTGTGTGTGTGTGTGGCACGTAGTTGTCATAATTTTGGGAACTCTTTGCCAATGTGTGTGTGGGTGCTTTGAGATGAAAACATAAGAGTTATGCTAAGGTTAGAAAATGTATTAATAGGGCGCTTGTCTTGAAACTATGAGATGGTAGCTTGAGATCGGCCTCTTAATGAATATTGGTATTGTTCTCAGGTCCATGCAGATGCTTAGCTATTAAACTTTGACTCGACTTCTCCTCTGTGTTCTCAGCTGGCAAACTAGAAGTGATGCAAAGCACTCTGATAAAAGTTTCATCTTGAAATGTGTTCATTTAAGGGGACAATGGCTTTTTCTCACAGACCTAGAGAGCCCTAAGTAAACAGCGTCAACCTGTGGCAGTGCATCCCTTCAAAGGCATGCTGTGAATCTAACACTAGATGTTCATGTGTCCTTTCTCTTGTTGTTTTACTTATTATTTAAAAAAAAAAGAAAAAAAATAGGTGTGTAGTCAAATTGGTTTGTAATTTATAGTCTTACGTGATAACATCTTGCAAAGAGAGTATTTAATGAGGGTGGATGTTAAGAATGCATAGCTTTAGAAATCTTCAAATAGTGAACTTAGTTTGTTGGCAGCTCTCGTGATTTCAGGACGTCTGCTAATGTGATCTCCTTTCCTTGGGCAGGATGTGAGAATACAAGTTAACTGTCCAAAGCCTTACTTTGGGCCTAAAGGGGTTGATTGTGAGGCCTTGGTATAAACTGTGCCCAGCAGAAAAGGTTTGGAGCTAACTGACTGAGCTCTTGGTACCTTCCTGCATGGTGGGGTTTTTGGTGATGGGCTTTTTGGTTTTTTTTGTTGGTGTGGTGGTGTTTGTTTGGTTGGGGTTTTTTTCCCTCTCCTTTTTTTAAACCTTTATTGTGAAATAATGGGTTAAAACTAGAAGGGAAGTGAGAGTGTCTGCTTATTTGTTTAGTAAATGACTTAGGCAAGTCATGAGTCTGCGGTACTTTTTGCTACTGTTATCTGTATGGGTTGGTATGGTTGAACCTTTACTGGTGCAATTTTACATGCAGCATTGGTATTAGTGTTTTTGCTACATCACTTGGCACAGTGTGCATGTTTGAAAGCTTCCTCGTGTGCATTCATTTGCATTGCCCTATACCTGTTGTCCTCTACCTTTCCTATGCTTGCGATTTCTTGGCTTCAGTTCAGGAAAGGCTTTCTAAGCCCTGCCAACTAGACCGGGTTATAGCAACTGATGAAGGTGCATACTTGAAGTAGTTCCTTATAATCTTTGAATGCAAACTCTGCAGTGCAAAGCTGATCTGTTTTCTGTAGCTGTGTAGCACTAACAGAGTTGTAACTGTGATAGCTGCTTCTGTCATTTTACCTTACTGAAAAGATTATTGGTAACAGGGATAGCGGAAGCTCTGTAGTAGGCTCTGGTGAGTACTTTGGACATCAACCCGAAGACAGTTACAAAGGAAGACAGTTACAAAATCTGCTGTTAGTAATTTTGAGGAATACTTCCACAGATTAGCCTGAGCTACTGCTATTAAAAAAAAAAAGGTTTTGTACAGAGGTATCATCTCTAACATTTAAAATTGCCCTTTGTATTTAAAAAGATTGACAAAACCCAAAACAATTCATAGGGAAGGATACTACAAAACATGTGAACTCAGAATGGACAGGTTTTTTTTGTTTTATCTCTACTTTTTTTTAAAGAAGTCCCAAATAACAATATTTAAATGTACTAAGTATCTGTTAAAAGTATGCCAAAGGCTCATTCAACTGTTGTTCTATTTATCTGTTTGTTTCCCTCATGCTCGGTTGCCACTCCAGGAGTTGCTGGGCACCGCTAGGTCTTTGCCTGGCCAAGCCAGAGCTGTAGTTCTTGGCCTTTGGTGCATGGAGATTATGAAGAGGAGAGGCGCCACGTTGCTGGGTGGCAGTTGGAGATGACGCTCAGCAAGGCCCTGTCACATACCCCAAGTCCATAGGGTGAGATGTGCTGGGTCAGGAAATAATTGGAACATACAATCTGATGATAAAGGGAGCCGTTTGCAGGACTCTGATTAGAAGCGTTTCTTAGATTAGACGTCTATAAAGCTGTGGCAGTTAGATTAGTCTAAAGGAATTAATCTGATGTGCATTCCCTTTTGTATTCAGTCATAAGTTGGGAAGGATGATTGCTGTGTTGAAGAAACAAATTTTATTGAACGTTAAATTAGGTATGGCTTGAAGTTACTTTGCCATAAATTTCTTACAGGCCAAGTGAAGTGCACAGGTATTTAGCAAGGATGTACAATGGAAGATAGAGTAATGGCATATGAAAAAATGCAAGTTAGAAATACAATGTTTATTAAGACACTTGGAGTAACTGTGATTATATATGGTGTTCCTCTCACAGTGAGCTGGAGTTTTTGCTCGTGGGGATAATGAAGCTGTCTTACTGCTTACCCTAAACAACATTTTCCTTTTGTTGTTTTAAGAGGGGAAGGGGGAGGGAATATTGCAGCCTTCAGCAAAGTCTGGGGCGGCAGAAAGACTTGCAGAGGTGTTGCTGAATGGTTAGTTTTGAGAACCTGCATTACTGTGGTTATACAGAAAGAGGTTTTTTTTGTAGGACTGTCATGAGGAAAAAAATGGAAGAAAGCGTTATTCTTGTACACTGAGAATGAAGAGGGAACAGAAGAGACATAATTCCCCCCTCCCCTCCTTTAAAAAAAAAAAAAGCAAGCTTTTCAAAGCATTTCTAGTAGCTGCTCATTTAATAGTTGATTAAGCCTCTTATTCTGGGAGACTAACCAACACTACCTAAACAGTTGTGCAGCATCGCCAATCCCAAACAGCTTCCTTCCAACCCCAGTCATGGCTCAGACTTAACAAACTTGTGTTCCGTTTATTAACTGTTAATCTTATAATATTTTTCAGTTCCTTTGAGGATTTAAGCCTATTAAAGTCATATTTTCCAGTTCTTTTGTTGTAACTGTAATGCACAGAAACTTCTTTTCTGAAAGAAGAGCTGAGATTCCCATGAGATGCCATGGCTCCAAGTCTTGGGCCTTTAGAAAAACATGTGACACATCAGACTGAGTGGGTGGAAGCATAAAACTGGGGGGTGAACAGGAACAGAGCATATGAAGAGGTGAAGTCAGTCTTAGGCACATCACCAGTACAGTGGCAACAGTTAGGATTTGAAGTATGGGAGGCTTTATGTACGTGGTGAAGAATACATGAGATGAACATGAAATAGTTAAATAATAGATTAAAGTTTCATCAACTGGTGTGTTAAATTCAGTTTCTGGAGGACAGTGAGTATGACAAACTATGTCACAGTGTTAAAAGTTTCTCAAGTCACTTTAAGGGTATAAATAATTTTTTTAGTTGCGGTTATTGTATCAAATAGGTCTGTCTGGTCTGATTCACCAAGTCGAGTTTATATGAACTTGGCCTACAATAGGTTTAACTGCGAATTTGGTTACAAGTGCAGGAAGAGAAAGGGGCCTAGTCAGGGTGGGCTGCAGAAGGAATGGAAGGATAGCGAGGAGGCCTGTAAGAAGCAACTGTCCAAGTGAAGTTACAAGCTGCTGAAAACCACTGTCAGCTGCTGACTGGTGCCCCCGCCTCTGCAGGACCTGCACGTGGGGGTGGTTGCTGTGTTCTTGCTGATCGTTGATGCAGAGCATTGCTGTGAAAATACGAAGCAAGGTGTTGGTTTAAAAATTTATCTAGAAGAGCAGTTTGATGCATATGACTTGTTTTCTTCTTTCCTTCCAGAGCAGTAGCTCCACTAATCCTGGTTCCTAGTCCTCTATGGGTCCATGGGTGGTTATGCTATTGGTAATTGTGTGTGTGTGTTCTATAAGGGTAGTGAACAGGAATATTTGGGGCTGGCAGCTGTTTCCCGTGTAAACCTGTGATGACAAAGCAGTGCTAATTATCTTTGAATCCTTTAAGACTCGCTTGCCTGCTCTGTCACTGAGTTTCAGCATTGGGTGATGCCAAGCCTCTTCCTGTAAGCATGCGTTCTGTAAAAACTTGTATGTGAGCCCTGCCCAGGTGTTTTCAAACCCAACTTAATGGTTGTTAATGTCAAGCTGTTTAAACGTTCATAGCCACTTGGGCATTTCAGCATCACGCCCCAGGCATGAACATCATGCAGCTAATGGTTTCTGCTGGTAGGATATGTGTGTCCTCTCCCTGGAAGTACAGAGGAGAGGTAAGAAGAGTGTCATGGGAACAGTGATTGAGTCACCTGCCCAGTTGCTTACTCTGAGCTGTTATAGATCAAACCTTGATACCTAACACAGGAAAGAGAAGGCTGTTTAGATTGCCCTAAGGAGCACTGTCAGGGACTGTGTAACAGCCAGCTTCCTTTCAGGGTCACGGGTGACATCTTTCAGCATTGTCATCTGGGTGTGGGCTCCAAGGTCAGCTTCTGCCTTTAGTCAGCCCACTTGAGCAGTCTCTGTCTCCTAGATTTAGCACATAGGCTGTAGCGCTTGTACTTTCTCCCATGTTTCCGCTTGTGTTAGGTGGAGTTATCTCTAAACACAGGCAAGTTCTCCTCGCTAACCTTCTGTAAACTCTTCTTTGTTAAAGTTTTTACCAATGTTTACCCCTCTGCATGTCCCCTAAGATTAGATAGTCTGCTGCAGCTTTGTTGTGATTTCTACATACCAGTATCAACTTGCTGGTTTTCTTTGAGTTTTTTTAATATATTATTTTTATACTTGTGTTGCCTATCCCAGTGGGTCCAGATTCACAGCTGAGGTCCTAATGCATTTCAGAAATACAGTGGCAGAACTACTTGCCTTCTGCTGTCTCCAGTGATCTGTGGTACTTCAGTCTAAAGTAACATAATGCTGTGTCCTTGATGCCTGATATGAAGGAATATTATGGTTCCTTCTTTGTAAAGGATTTTGAAAATAGATGGGTGAAATGAAAAACCACTTACTATGCAAGTCTGTAATCTTCTTTATCACTTAGTATGCACAAAGCATTCCTCTTGCTGTTTAAACTGCAACAAAGTTAGTGTCAGCAGAATCATCATTTTGGCTTGCAAGTAGGCTTGGTGCTGCCGAGATTAGCCTGCTTCACACTCAGGCATTTGTGAAGCTTTGTCACTGTTTACTTTCCAATTCCTTCCCATTACCCTGATAACACACCTTGTGCAGTTGCTCAGAGCTGTCGTACCTTAGTGTCTGAGTGATGTCATCATGGACTTCAGCCCATCACAGAAACGCTAATTTGTCTGAAGAACCAGCAGCCTTAGCCTATTTGAATGGTATACAAAGGTGTGTTTAACAATGAATCATTATTGAATTTGGAGAGACAGCTTGCCTTCCTTCATACTCTACCGCATATGAAGTTTGTAATCTCTCCTTTCCATTAGTCTTCTCTGATAATTGTCAGTCTCTCTCATGTTAGATGAGTCTGAAGTCATAACTTTCTGATTTGATCTATCTTGGTCATTTTGTACTCCTGCTGCCAGAGGAGGTTGCTGTTTCTCTCCGGCAGGCAGGCAGGCTAACTTGCCACACTCTTCACTGGATGTAGCCTTTCACAATCCTTGCCTTATCAGGTTGGTTATGCTGGGAGGTCTCTTCTGTCTTGTGATAGGAGGGTGTCATAGGATCATGGAATGGTTTGGGTTGGAAGGGACCTTAAAGATCATCCCCCTGCCATGGGCCGGGGCATGTTCCGCCAGGTCAGGTTGCTCAAAGCCCCATCCAACCTGGCCTTGAACATGTTCAGTATTGTCTCCAGTATCTCTTCCTCCTGAACTTGAATGCATTTAAATTTGTGAGGTTTCCCTAGATTTTCCAGAGGAAAGCCATTAACTTACCTTCTGAACATCTACCTGCAGCACCAAGTGTCAGGCACAGTGATAATACACTGCAGAATTTTGTGATCTGTTGTTAAGTGAAAGATAGTAATTCCTGAGGGCACCAATAACCATATAATCTCCAAGGTTTCTTTCTGATTTATAGGGCAGTATTTTGGCATACTTCCATTGCTTTACATGACATTGCTCCTAAACGGGTAGCAGAGATGTCTGTGTGCTAGGCAAATTTTTCAGTTGAAAAGGACCAGGCTTTCTGCAGATGTTCCCTCCAGGAATCACTTTCCTCTTTCATGAAGTCTGCCAAGTGGGGAAATGCAGAATAAAACATTATGAAAACCCCATCCTTCTTTTTGTGTGAAGGACAGGGTGGTTTGCCAAGGCATGAGCTGTGCTGAGCGGAGTTTAGAGCTGATCTCGTGCGTGGTGGCTCAGCCTGGTGATCTGTGTTACTGCAGCTCGCACTTTGCCGCTTTATCTGCAGTATCAGTCTCTTCAGTAGCGTGGCCTGTTACCAGCACAGGTGTCCTTCGCAGGTCTTGGCTGCACATGCCAACAACGTCCCTTGAGTCCTTCCGTCTTGCAGCTAAGCCATCCTGCTGCTCCCATGCATAGTGCAGATCCAAAAGAAACCACATTGTAGAGGTTCTACCTGCAGCTCTGCATCAGGGAGTCCTGCCAATAAACCACCTCCGCTGTCAAGCGCACCCAACGGATTTGTCTCTTGCGCCTCTCAGGGCCCTCCAAAACAGTTTGTTCATCGAGAGTGAAGCACAGGCACTGGCTCAGGTTCCCACAAGGTCAAAGCAAAGCATCGTAGGCATTTTTCTTCTGCTCTCCATTGGTGAAGCTTTGACATGATGGGACCTGTGATATGCACAGGTGGGGTATGGAGGAGAAGGGATTCCTTCCACATGCCACTGTGTGCTCTTTGGATAGGAGCTGTGTCTGCTTTTCAAGGAAGAGTTCTGGAAAAACAAACCCAGAAATGTCTGGTTTGCTGTCTTCAGAAGAAAAGCTGGTCATCAGCCTTTGTCACTAAAGATCTGTTGCTTTCTTGTCCATTTTATCTCTAAGGGACAGTGTTTCCATACATACCCCGCAGATTCATCTGCCCACCCTGGCTGTGTGCATCCTGCGGTGGCTGTGTGCATCCTACAGTTGTTCAAGCTTCCAGAGGGGTATGGGTGACAGGGCCATCTGAATGCCTCTTCGTTGCTGCTTTCTTACAGCGATGAGGAGTCTGTCCACTATATAGTTCAGTTTTTCCTTTTGCTCTTCTGTAAATCAGTGCCTGCGCTGCATGAAGAGACCTTCTGTTTTTTATAGAGGATTGGGGATGGTTGTCTTCTGACAATTTCAGAAAAATGTCCTGACTTGGTTTCTCTTATTTGTTAGTTATAACCACCGAGTCATATCAGGAAGTGATTAGTTCTGGTACCTGGGTCAGAGTTACTTGTCTGTGCCCGTACTTGCCCAGCACTGACTTCTTTCCTGGAGACAGTTTGAGGTCATACCAGGGATGGTCTGGAGGAGTTCTGGCAAAGATTCAAGCTTAGCTGTTGACCTTCTCATGCAACTCGGCCTTTGTGTTGTTCACTGCTGTGAATGGGTAGAGTGAAGGAGACTGTAGGAGCGCTGCATGTACTTGGCCCATTAAATTAGCTTAATACATCTAGGAAAGCGCTGAACTGATTGCATGTGGAATAAATCCGTTTCCTTGGGACGCAGCACATCTTCTGTCTGTTCATCACCGTTACGTCATGCAGTGAGACGGTGCCACAGTATGTGGCCTGCCCTTGATGCTGCCTTGCCCATAGTAAGCTGCTTTCATGGGTCAGAAAAGTTAGGCTTTAAGTAATAAATAATTTTTTACATCAGTCCTTGTCAGTGGTGATTAAACCTGAATGGTGGTTTGCCATCTAACACACATGAACTTCTGCTGAGAATTTTATTCTCAGCTTTTTTTTTTTTTTTTTTAAGGATCAGTATGTAGAACTGTTTGGCAGTATGTTGACACCATTTTATTACGTTGAATATACAACATGATCCAACTTGTAAGGATGGAGTTGTCAGGATGCGAGATGGATGTGGTTTAGTATGGTTGGGGACCAGATAATAATAGGGGTGACAACGAATGGAATTAATATCTTAATACCCTACTTGTAATTTAAGCGTATTCCCACTTATAAATTTGTGGAACACAATTATATGTAGCTGGGTGGCTTTGGCTTATTTCGGCCTTTTTCCCTAGCAGAAATAGGTATGGAAATTCTTAAAAAGCGGAGATTTCAAAACTCAAGCCCCTGGTTTGAGGGAACCGATTTATTCGAGCAAAGTGATAATGTTAGTCTTTCACTGAGCATCTCAGTCTGGGACCATTACTGTGTAGCACGGAACAGTTGTGTGTCACTTACACTTTTTAGGATCTCAAAGACTCCTAAGAGGATAACATAAACCACCTGTCCTGTTACTGAAATTATTTTGGTTGCTTCCCATGCGGAGTATATCCAGAAAGAGAACCTTGATTTTACGAGTTTTGAAAGAAAGTTTTCAAGTTTCTAGACTTTTCATTTGTTACAGTGAAATCTCCACCTTCCAGAATGTTTTTCATGGGACAGCCAGTCATTATGGTTCAAGTCAAATTAAATATCTGAATGTAGATTTCTTTTGGGTTTTTCCTTCTTCAGCTGCTACTTGCCTGATGCTTTAATTCTATATAGTTTATAAAAGTGATTAAGAATTCAAAGCTTTTTTATTAATAATTAGGATATATTTATAGAATAACTAAGGCCATTTTAAAATATGCAAACTTTTTAAAGATGAAATAGAAATTGTAGGACAAATGACAGTATATTGATTAATCAGTTTCTTTAACGGGACATGCATGTGTTTTCTTTGTGATAGTGTTTCTAATGTAAAATGTGCAATATTTACATTGATGTTTGAGAAATAAACCAGCTATATTCAGCCAAATTGGTCAAAAAATTCACAGGATGAAAATTCTATTTTCTTTATGAATTGTTCTGTTATATAGTATATAGTAGTTCTATGGTATAATAAGGTCTGTAGAAAATTTTCTTGAAAAAATTAAAGAAGGTTGATAGAAGAACACTCTGTAGCATCCAATAGCTTGTGTTTTTAGTTTTTCTGGATGTGACTGTTGGACCCTGTCTGAAGTCATTGATCCAAAGGCTTTGAAAAGCCTTTAAGATACTCTCTAACTGCCAGAGCACCCCTTGGCTGTAGGCCATTAATTTTACTCTGGTACTAAGAAACTGTTATTGAAGAAACTTCTATCAAACAAGAGTGCCCCTATAAAAAATTCAGACTTCTTCAAGATTGTCTGGTTTCCTGATTTTAATTTATTTTATATATACATGTGTACATACATACACACACATATGTGTGTATATTTAAGTGATGGTTGTGTTGCCAGCATGGCTTTTTCTAGGGTTCTTAAAGAAACGACTTTGTCTAGCAGTTGAAATGGAGTCCTCTGACTCCGGAGGATTTGAGACTAAGGAAACTTGCATGGACTAAATGGAAAGCAGAATGCTGATTACAGCTCACTTCGTATTTTCATTTCACTTAATTTACAGTCTGAGGTTCAGTCAGGTGGTTGAGCATTTGAATGTTACAACTGTTAGAGCCTAATCACAGGAGCCTGGTAAGACTACTCATGCATTTCCTTTTGGAGATTCATAGTAATATTAGTGGGGTTTTTTCTGTGTATTCAGTTATGAACAGAAAAAAATTAAATGCAGTAAATAGAATTGTTATAATTGTCACTTAGTGATACCAAAAGAGAAAAAAATAGACTCTTATTCTATGAAAGTGCCTTGTTGTGTTGAGTTGTTGCTGTAAATACAGCAGCTGGATGAGGGAAAATGCATTGATATTTCATTAAAAAAAGTCACCTCTCAGATGGAGTAGTGTTTTTGTATTTCAAAAACATCGGTAGATAAACACTATGCCACATTAGGAAGATTGAATTGATTGTATTACTGTTGCAGTTGAAAGGAGACCAATATTTTTTAAATGGATTTTTGAAATATAAAATCTTGCCTGTTTATGGTTTGGTTCCCCTAGACCAAATTAACTTGGACACTCAGCAGGGACTCTATTTATTCTGGCATAAGAACAAGCATGGGGCAGAGTTTCCTGGTCTCAAAAAACTGGTGATGGTAAGAGGCCTCCGTAATGTTCCCAGCCAGCTGAATGCCTGAGGTATTTTGCCATACAGGAAATCAATTGCAGCTGAATGTGCACTGTTTCCACTCCAAGTATATAAACAGGCCTTATGGTGATATAAAAAAATGAAAAAGAAAGTCCAGTCTTACATTCAATAGCTTCTTGAAAGTTCAGGGCAAGACCATTTGATGTTTGGTTTCTGTGGATTCTTCACTGTCACCGTTGGCTACGTCCGTAGCACAGAAATAGCTAAGGAAAGTTAAATTAATCTTGGTGTCCTCTAGAACAGGCAGATGTAGCACAATGGCTTAGAGAAATGAAAATAATAAAATGAGTATCCTTGTTCAGTTTCTGGTTGATATTCCAGTCGATGTTCTGAAGCTGAGAAGAGTTACAAATTTAGCAAAGGAAATGAGTTCTTTTCCTCGTTAAATCAAGAATCCTGAGGTTTTTTTGGCTTTGAGGTTTGCTAGAAAATGCTGTACCACAATTGTATCTAAATAGCTGGTTTTTGTGAAGTGGTAGAAGACAGAATATTTTCATTTGGATATTTACCATTCTTTGACCTTGGGAAAATGTTGAGATCAGATGCAGGTGCCAGACAGAGCTCAGGTGACCCATGGCTCTGATTTGCTTTAACAGCTAGAGATGTGTCCTTCTGTTGCTCACCAGCAAAGTGGGGGTTCATTTGGAGCGAAGTTTCCAGGCATTAAAGACAATTAAGTTTAAAATCAGCACTAGCAATTTTCAGAAGGAGCGTGGCCTGAAGCTTTTGGGATTTAGAGCTCCCTTGCTCTCTGACAGACTTACAACACAACCATAGACACACTCTCTGATCTAGAATTTTAAAGATGTGTAGGTAGGCACTCGCAGAGGTGGTAAGACTCTTAATGGGATTTTCAGAATCACATTAGTATCTAATGCCTATTCAAAATCTGACCCGTTAGCCTGTCTGAACTGGATTCAGCCCGTGCTACCTTTTGTTCAATGGCTCTTTAAGGCAGAATGGGCAGAGAGAACAGCGAGTGTGGCTTAGAGGGCATAAACTGGGGGTGAGCACAGCCCCCCACTGAGCTGCAGGGTTGTGCTCCTTTTTATCCTGTCTTTAATTCTGTAATTTTTACCCTCCTTTCTGCAGAATGCCAGAGGCTCAACAGAGGAGAGGAGAAGTGACTCCACTTTGCCTAATTTAACAGTGATTTCTTTGAGCGCTCTACCAGGTAATTCTTTCTTATTATTCTTTTAATTCAATTTTTTTTTAAATTAAATAAGTGGTTATGGTTTTTGTGCCTCTGGCTGAGGTGACTGGTGTTCAGTGAGCATACCTCAAGTTAACTATGAGCCTGTTCAGTATGCAAATCCTCAGTAGGTCTCTGTACTGTAGAGGCCTGAAATCTTCGTTAGCCAAGACCATGGGCTTTCTTGATGTGCTCGCTAGTGAGGTTTTATGCTAATTAAATTAAGATTTTTGGGGGCACCTAAGCAGTTCGGGGAGGTTAAATATTCAGTTTTAACACCTGTTTCTGTTACTGAAGTTTTGCTAAAGATCTGTAGCTGAAGTTTTGTTTGGCCGCTTGATTCCTTCCTTTTGGAGGTAGAAGTGCCACTTTCAAGGAGAAACAATGGCATCTCCATGGGGCTGGGGAGATCTAAGACTCCTGTGTTCTCCTGAGATTTCCTGTGTTACTGCATGTCATTTGAGAAGAAATTGACCTTTCATGGTTTATTTTTTTAGAGGGTTAATTTTGTTTATTTACTCTTAGTAGCTGAAAGTCTTGGGGGAGCTGGTGAACTTGAGAGCATAGGAAAAGCTGGTTTAGATGCCATGGAAGTGTAACTTGAATGTAATAAATTATTTCCCTCATTTGATTGTCTGAAACAAATTGACGTTCTAGAAATCTTCATGATAGTGCTGGCAGGAGACTTCACAGATAATATTAAATAAGAAGAGGACTTTGGGCAACATCGCTTGCTCTGTCCTTTCCTCCTCAGTCCCGGTGCCAACCCAAAGGAGTCTCTTCTTGCTGAAGAAAGCGGGCATTCAGTGATGGGATTTGTGGGTAACAGCACAGACACTGCTATTTGGAAAAACTCGATGACTTATAAATAACCTACTTCAGTTCTTCAAGATGGAGTATCTAATGCTGAAACCAGTGTAGCACAGATTAGTTTAGTTTAAAATAAAAACCAAACCAACAACCAACCTAACAAACCCCTCATTATGTTAATTGACACTCTGGCTTCTGTGATCTGCAGAGGGAATACTAATATGCTATATTAGACCACTAATTAATAATATTTATTATTTTACCCTACTTACAGGGGGCCTTGTAATACAATTTTGTAGTATGTGTAGATGAGACAATGTGTTAAAATGTTCTTAAGATTTTAGAATGGCAGCTTTGTCGGATCCAGTGCTTTGGGACTGCATAGCTTTAATAGATAGACACTGGCAGGATGGCGTAACATTCAGCTGAAGCTTACATCTGACAAACATTAGCAAGATCTTACTTTCCTTTGATCCAAGGCAGAACAGTCTCTAAGTAGGAAAACATTTTGCAGAGGCTGGGAGAGGAAAGACCAGAAATTCTTCTTCAGTATTTTCTAAAAATAGCCAGGTTTGAATAAGATTGCATGTTTTAACATACGTTAGAGAAAGGTAATTGACGTGACCTAAATTCAGTACATTAGTTGCCTGTGTTATTTGCTGATAGTTAATTACTAGCATATATTTTGTCTGCAATTATGGAGAGGCTGTACGTTCCCAAGTTCCACACAGCAAATGATTTTATGTATTTAGCTTGAAATTTGTGCCTGTCCAAGTGCATGTGAAGTATTTGCTTAGTGACCTTAGAAAGTGAATTACTTGCACAAATTACTCGCGCCCC
>NW_010244928.1:1736-2010 GCF_000690775.1 Eurypyga helias | reverse complement strand
ATGCGCGGGTGCCACCTCCGCCACCCAGGCCAGAGGTGCCAAAGGCAACAAAGGGACTTTTAATAGGCGAGGGAGCACCACTGCGAGGAAGAAAACCCGACCGTTTAAAACCCTTCTGAATAATGGTGCTGCCTCCCCGCTGCTCAAATCAGCCGCAGCACTTTGTTATTATGATAACTAAATACAGAAGATTTTAACAGCTGGAAACGCAGCAACAATATTTAAAAGAGTTTTTAAAATTGTTGTTATTTTATTCAATAATGGTAATGGGCTT
>NW_010244928.1:0-1704 GCF_000690775.1 Eurypyga helias | reverse complement strand
TCCCTACTCCACTGTTTTTGCACGGAGCCGGTCAGGCTGCGAAGCTGGCTCTCGCCTGGTGACGGCAGGGAACAACACCCAGACGCTTAGGAGCACGGAGACGCAGCGCTGCTGGAGGGAGCTGGCACAGGCACGGAGGTCAGGGCTGCTGCTCGGACAACCCCGCTTGGCCCCACATCTCCCTGGCTGTGATCCGAAGGTGCAAACCCCCAAAGTGCAAAACCTGGAGGTGCTGCACGGGAGCAGCAGGAGCACCGGCAGCAGCCCTCGCTGAGGTGTGAAGCCAAGGGGAGGACTGAGCGTAGCGGCAGTGGTGAGCAGCTCGGAGCCCTTTCGCTGTCGGAGCAAAGGAAAACGCTCAGCTGTCTCCGACACCATGCGATAACAGCCGGGAAGCATCACCTCTTTAGAGGAACCGCAGTGCTGGAGAGGGGGTTTGGAAATGTGCTGGAATCAAAAGAAAGCTCCAGAGCCAGGGCGTGAGGCATCGCTTGGCCACACAGACACGAAGACAGCCATCGCCTCTCCCTGGGTTTTCACACGTGCGTGAGCACAGACCTTGCTGGCGCTCAGGCTACGGTGGCAGATCTGACGAACCGTCTGGATGAGACGTGGTGAGTCAGTGATGGCTGGTGGGACACACAGCTCCCGCTGTCCCCACAAAGGGATAGGACCCTCTCTCCTCCCCCGGCCCGTGATCCAAGGGTCGCTCCTCTTACAAGAGATCCTTTAATCTTGCAAACCGCACCATAATCCATCTGCGGTGTTGCAGCGAGCAACGCAGGGAATACTACCAGCCTCAGTGTAAATAAAAAGGGACATTTTACGACGTAGTATTTTGAGTTGTGGGTTGTTTTTTTCTACATTGAGCTGTGCCAATTCATGAGAGGCCGTTGGCAGCGGCTCCCCCAGTCATCAGCGAATTGTGTCATCGCCCAGCCCTGCGACCGAACAGCCCCACGCAGTGTCAAGTGCCCGTGATGCCGAGCCCAAGCAGAAGAGCTGCCCACTAACGTGACATCTGGGAACACAACGTGTGCCAAGGCCTTTGTCACTCTAGGACTTGCACCCTGGAGCCAGTGGCTGATTGGGATGCCGAGGAGAGCCCAGGCAGAAATCTGCTGCTGCTCCTCCACAAAGGAAAGCATCCCACGAGGTCATGGGAGCAGTGTGGGATGAAGACAAGGCTCCCAAGTGTCCCATTTCCAGCTCTGCTCTTGCTCTAGGAGTTATTGACCTTCCCAGTACACCCAGGCCCACTTGTGCACTCACCCATGCAGCTACACCACGGTCATGGCTACACCTTGTGCCTGCATCCTCCAGTGCCCTGGGACCTCCTGGGGACAGCACAAGCAGATGAGTGGTCCAAGCATACAGGCTACTACCAACGTGAGAGTCAACGACCAGCCCCCAAGGGGAATCCAGACCAGCAGTACAAGCCACGACCTGGCCCTGGGTCCTCCAACAGCCACCCCTACCCCAGACCCATCAGCTGAAGCTTCACAGAGGAGGGACAATCCTCTGCCCCATCCAAGACCCCTTACCTGCAAGCTATTAAAATCACCATGGGGTTCACAGTGCTTGGTGCTGTTGTAGAGGTCTATTTTCCCTACTAGCATTTAAACAAGTAAACTCCCATTTGGAAGCACCAGCAAAACCAGCGGGCGAGGAGGGGCTGTGTTTCATAGACTCATGGAATGGTTT
>NW_010244927.1:0-3363 GCF_000690775.1 Eurypyga helias | reverse complement strand
CCATTCCGTGATTCTATGGTTCTATTATATTTCTATATATGTGTTTGCTCATGTGTATGTATCTTTTTATATATATTTCTATATGCACAAACCGCACATATATATGTATAAGCAGATCATGTAGAAATTACTTCTCAGAACGAATGTGTTTGAAAGTATGTAATTAGAGAAGACAACTTCAATGCTTGTCTTTGGATGTTTTAAAAAACACAAATGGTACTTCCCTTCCTTTCAAAAAAATAAAACTTCTGTGTTAATCCAGGTGTTCACTTCTACCTTCCTAACAGAAAAACCAATAAGCAAAGTAAAAAGCCACATGCAAATAATCAAAGTTCTTTCCCAATTATTCACTATTTAAGAAGCTCCTGGTTTAAACATAAGGGTGGCATTTAAAGTGAAATTATCACTTACCTTTTTTTGGTCAAGCGGTTTCTCAGGGCTACTCTATAAATTGAGTTCTTTCAAAGAAGTCTTCTTGGCTGTGGTCTTCTGCAAGAACGCTGCATGTAAATGTTATAATTGTTAGAAAAACATATGAAAACTGGAAATCTACAATTTAAGTCTTCAAACACTTAACATCTCTCCTTTTTTCAAACAACAATTATAGAGAGGTAAAATGCAAGTGATTCTGTTTTCCTATGTTTTCTATACCGCGCTATTAAAGAATCAACTTTCTAATTCTATGTTAGACATGTTGACAACATTTAATGTAGTCTGACCATCATAAATATATAAGTAGGAAGATTTAATGTGAAATGCAAGTAGTAAATTTATATATTGGTGCTTTACAAGGCTTACAGATAATGGGAAGGAGATAAACTTTTAAAACATCCCCATAATTCTTTTGATAGGACAGCTGTGTCCTACACACATTGCAATCTGGGAGAAACCATTCATGCATTGTGACGTCTAATAAAGCTATTTGACACAATATAAATATGGTTATATTAAGGATTCAAGAAACCATATAAAAGTATGTGGCATTGAAAAAATATTTTATAAATAATTTATTGTCTGTTTTTCAGTTTTTCTTTCTGATTATTATATTTATGTTTTTAATTATTTCTTGAACTTCTAAAATAGATCTGCTCATGTTTCTCAGTGTGAAGGACTGTGCTGGTTTAGGCTGCAAGAAGCAAACACATTTAAATTGTAATTATGTCGTTCTAATGTTTTTCAGAGTCTATATAGGGTGACTCGATCACTAAAGTAGAGTAAATGAACAGCACTGTCAGAAGGGCTGTAGCCTACAGTGTGTGTTCTCAGCAGAATTTTACACTTCTTTGCTGGTCCTTCATGCTAAAAAATTGTTGACTATTTTCTCTTCTAAATTAATACTAGGACTTTGAAATCACTTATCTCTGACTTTGTGGCAAAGATAGAAACCCTTTTAGTCCTTTTTCTTACTGGGGAAAGGAAAAATATCTGTATTCTACTAAAGTACTGAGAGACTGAATGAGTGGGTAGAAGGTGATTAGAAAACTTCTAACTGATTTTCAGAAGTAAAATGGATTGGAAAACAATCTCAATTGCTCACACATAATTAAAATTGAGAATGTATGGAACATAGCACTAAAACACAAAAATATGTAAAACCAGAAAAACTTTCTTTTACAGAAATTAACCACTACTATCTGGTATTAAGGGACAGGCTGGATTACTTAAACTTTGATTGAAAAAAATATGGCTAAAAGTATCTTCAGTAATGCCATTTCTTCAGTAGAAGTGATAAGTGCACCTTGCATGGGTTGTAGCTCCTGGTCCCCTACACTAACAAGAAAGCTATTTTGGTTCTTGGAATGCTTCACATAATATACATATTGGCATAATTGATTCATAATCATACACTTCAGTCACACATTTCCTTACTAGTTCTGCTTGAATTTATGAAGTTTTTGGTGGTGCTAATGTACACTGGCACTAGCATCATTGTTTACTCAAGCAGCTCAGTTAATTTCAAAACTACAAGGTCATAAATATCAAAATGTAGTTCACCCCATTTCTGCTTGTGCTCCTAGTGACTATTTTTGTTGTACTTTTCACCTGATATGAAAAGTAAACCACTGCAATTAAAGTATTTTTGCATCTTTATGCAAGCTGTAAGAATAAAGAATTCACAGCAGAAAGCTGCATAAATGAGCATGAAAGCCACCTTCTTAAAATCGTCAGGACATTAAGAATTCTCACCAACATTTCTGTTGTCTTTCAACCACTTTAAGCCAGTCTGAAGAAATCGCTTCATTTAGGCCATTTGTTCTTGTTTTCAAACACCCCGCACCTCGTACCTCTGTCCTCGTGACTGGTGTAGGCGTATGGCATTGCAGAGCTACAGCTGGAGATCTTTCTTTCTTTAGAAAGGAGACAACTGCCTGTGTTTGTTTTTCAGACACCACAGTAATATGGGCTCAGAGTTTTGAGTGCATCGGAATGCTAATGCCTCTACATATAGTTTAATATTACATATAGGTCAACGTTTAGTGTAAAGGGGAGAATGACATTTCTCCAAGGACAGATAAAATTATTTATAACAGACTCCTTGCACTTTTCAGTGATAGTATCAATTGTTTACAGCTGACTGAAACAAGAAGTTGAGTTGGTCTGATAAGGGGTTGAGGCTTGGGACCAAGCCCAGATCCTTTTACCAAAGCTGCAGAAGTTTGTTGTAAGGCTGGGTAGACAGTGAGTTGCTGAAAAAGTAACGTAAGTATTTTTAGCTAAAAATGTGGTTCTGTGGCAAAATTTTCATGAACATTAATGATTTCAACTTTTCTCCCCTACAGTGGGGCTGATACATCATTTGTACAGGACATTTTTCAAATAAAACCTTTGCTAATGCCAGAAATATGACATTGCCTGGACTGAATGAAAGGCTTAATTTCATTTTAATTTATGATTATGTCAGTAAGACAGCCTCTAACGGTGAAATCACATTGTGTTATATTAATTATGTTGCCCTTTAAGACAATTTTCTGCTTTGAACATTGTGGAGGGAACAGCAGCTGAAATCCTTTTGATAATGAAACATGCAGGAGTGTGAAAATAACTGATCTCCAAGTGGGAAGCTTTCCTGCTACAGAATTTCATAATTAAAAGCTCAATCAGTGACATTTCTTAGTTGGCAATTACATGTAGATTGGTCTACAAAAACTGTGGGTTATATGGAACATCCCAAAACACTAAAAACTTAAAAAACTTTAACTGATCGCTTTTTTGTTTTTTAATGGGGTGTGTGGGAGGGTGGCGTTTCCATAGCAGTGACATGCGTTTCCCACCTTTTCGCTGCTAGCCTAGCCAGGCGCGTGTCCACTCCTCGCAAGGGCGGAGCGCGCTTCCCTCCGCGCTTCCCCCCGTCGGCGGGAGCGC
>NW_010244926.1:0-2114 GCF_000690775.1 Eurypyga helias | reverse complement strand
AGCCCCATGGAAAACGGCACGGGGCAGGAGCCAGAGACCCCCGAGCCACCTGCCGCTGAGGGCACCTCAGCCCCCCGGCGCCCCCGTGCGCGCCCCAGGCTGGTGTTTCACACACAGCTGGCCCACGGCAGCCCCACGGAGCGCATCGAGGGCTTTACCAACGTCAAGGAGCTCTACGCCAAAATCGCCGAGGTCTTCAGCATCTCTCCCACCGAGGTGAGGGGGCTGTTGCTGCCAGGGTGCAGGGAGGGACCTTTGCATCCAAAGAAGGGCTGCCAACCCCATGGCACCCTCTGTTGCCAGCCCTCCTGTGGGTCCCCAGCTGCTTGCAAATGCAGCCCCTAAAATGACCTGGAAAAGAACATTTTGATTTGGGAGCTGTCTTGTCTCCTCTGGGGAGTGGTTGGGTGGCTCTGTGCCTTGTGCCTCAGCTTCCCCTGGCATATGGGCAGGGAGCTGGGGCTTACCTCTGGCTGATGCCAGTTGCCATGTAGGCTGGAGCCAAGGGAAGGGCTCGCAGGGATGGTACGGAGCTGGCTCCCCGGGTGGGCTGTGTGTCCCTGCACCCCTCTAGTCCAGCAGTGCCCAGGCTTGGCCACATCAGGCCATGGCTGGCTCCTGCCTCAGCACCCTGTTGCCCTGCTGTGGCATCCCCAGCCCCTGGTGACAAGGTTCCCCGGGGCAGATCCTCTTTTGCACGCTCAACACGCACAAAGTAGACATGCAGAAGCTGCTGGGGGGACAGATTGGCCTGGAGGATTTCATCTTTGCCCACGTCCGGGGCGAGACAAAGGAAGTGGAGGTGACCAAGACCGAGGACGCGCTTGGCCTCACCATCACAGACAATGGGGCCGGCTACGCTTTCATCAAGGTGAACTCCCCCGTGGGGCTGTGCTGGGGCCAGGGGCAGCCCTGGGGGCTGTGGCCCTGTATGGTGACATCCCTGCTGGCATCCCATCCCTGGGACCCTGCCCCTTCCCTGACTCCCCTGCCCCTCAGTCCCCCTCGCATCAGATACCCTTCTGGCCCTGGGGGTGTCCCCTGCCAAGGTGCAGTTTTGGGAGAGACCCTGCCTGCCTGACCTGGTTGCTGAAGGAGATGGGACCACGGGGCTGTTTCTGTGCTGGGTGGGGGCTGTGCCTGTCCTTCCCACGGTGCCACCTTGTCGCTGTGTGTCCCCTGTCCACTGCTGCGATCCCCAGAGGATCAAGGAGGGGAGCATCATCAACCGCATCCAGACGGTGTGTGTGGGTGACAGCATCGAGGCCATCAACGACCACACCATCGTGGGATGCCGGCACTACGAGGTGGCCCGGATGCTGCGGGAGCTGCCGCGGGCTGAGCCCTTCACCCTCCGCCTCGTGCAGCCCAAAAAGGCCTTTGGTAAGTCAGGGTGCAGGGAGGGAGGTGCCCTGGGGACTGGGTGACCCCTGGGAGGATGATGCCCTGTAGCCCTTCTGCCCTGCAGCCCCCTCCCCAGCACCACCATCTCTGCTTGTAACTCACTCCTCAGGGAGCACTCTTGTGGGGCGTTCCTCAGGGGGGGTCCCCACACCTGCTTGTGCTCCTCATGAGCACCCCAACTCCTCTGTGTGCACTGTCCTGGGCACCCGTGAGCACCCTCTGTGCATCCCCACCCTGCACCCGTGGGTGTCCCTTGTGCCCACGTTGCTCTCCCCATGCGTGGCTCACCCTGTGACGTCCCCCCCATGGGGTGCTCAGACATGCGTGGGCTGGGGCTAGGTGATGGTGGGGCAGGAGGAGCCAGGCCCTGCCTGTGACCTCACGCCCCCCCTGCTGGGTGCAGACATGATTGGGCAGAGGACGCGGAGCAGCAAGTTCCTGGGCGAGGGCAGAGTGGGCAGCGGGAAGGAAACGCTGCGGCTGCGGGCACAGGGCCTGGCCACGCTGGAGGAGGGGGTAAGACCCACCCAGAGCCCCCCCCTACCATGAGCCCCCAGACACCATGCTGGGGGTGGGGATGAGCTCCTGCATGAACCCTGTGCTGCATCTCCATCGGGTGCACTGCTGGGTGCCCACACGCACAGCACCCATAGGCACAGCTCTGTGGGATGGGGGGGGTCCCTGGGCTGTGCCCCTACCCGCTGGGCTTC
>NW_010244925.1:10864-17037 GCF_000690775.1 Eurypyga helias | reverse complement strand
CAAACCATTCTATGATTCTAATACTGCTTTCAACATGACCATCACAACCCACTAAGGATGAAGTAGCTGCAGATAATGTATTTCTTTTTTTGCTCATGCCTTCACATCTGTAGCAGATAAAATACTCCGCAGAATGCCCATAATGCTGAGTGTAGCTTTTTGACTGGAATCGTAAAACACTGGCAATAAATTCAGTGACAGGACATGGTTTACACCAGCAAAACTGCATCTTTTTAACATTATTTATTTTTCCAGTGGAGAACTAAGACATATTAGCAGAAATATGCTTTTGCTGGCACAACTATATCTATACAACAGGCTGTTTTTGACATGCCTACATATATATATACACACAGCATTGTACTCATGATCAGTAACATTTGCGGTGTTGGGTCTTAGTGAATGCAGACAGCAGGCAAGAGGTTAGTAAATAAAAGCAGTTTAGGCTCCTGTCCCAGCTCTGTTCCTTACAGTTCAGAAGACTGGGGAAGAGCATGAGATACAAGACCACTCTGGCATTATCACTTAACTTACGCAGCGTGGCAATTTGGTCCCAGAAAACGGAAATCAAAGCAAACCAAAAATCATTCAAAATCCAAACTGTCAAAGGCAAAACCGATAAAATGGAAATAAAGGAAAGATGCATCAGCAAGGGTAAAAAAACAATAATAACCTTTAGGTGTGGGCAATAAAAAGCGTAAATAAGAAATGGAGTGGCAGCTTTCTAACAAAGGAAAGAGGAAAGTGAGGAGAGCCACAGATGGGAATGCTGCACTGGAGGAAGAGGAGGGACCCAGCAGGGGCAGGAGCGGGAGCGGGCAGGCAGGTGGGGGCTACATGGGATGTAGCCCACACAGGGCTGGCCCAAAGGTAACAGCTTAATGCCAAAACAGGCCTTTTGCCGAGGCACTGGACGGGGCTGAGATCTCTGTCCTGCCTCTGGGTGGGTCACGGGGGTCCTCCGGTCACCGCAGGAACCAAGGTAAAATCCTGTTTGCCTTGGGAAATCACTGCCAAAACTCCTTTTGGCTTGCATTGATTTCACAGTGCAGCGGTGATTTCGCACTCTGGGAACCTGGCTCACAAAATGCAGAGGAATTGGGGGACTCGATATTTTCCACGAGCAGCGGTGGGTACCTGACTGGCAGGAGACCCACGTGAGGCAGGACCCGGGGTTGGAGTGAAGGCACAGCCCGAGGCATGGCCTTGTGCTCCACAGGGCGCAAGACCCTCATCCTGCGACTATCAGGGGATGCCACTGCCACCCCATCCTCCACCAACAGCTGGGTTGCAGTGAGACCTCCAGGAGCGGACCTGGAAAGAAAGGGTAAACAGGGCTCCACAATGCTTCCTATGGGTCTGAGGAAATTCAGGCCCCAGCTGCATGCCCGGGAGCACAGCTGGGTTTCTTAAGGGGACAGGAGGCAGCAGGGCAGCTTCCTGGGCAGGCAGGCTCCAGCCTGGGCATGGCCATCAGCCTGGAGGCGCATTGGATCCCTATGGGATCTGCTGCCCACTCTTCAGCCTGTTCCCTCAGAGACGAGCAGAAAAGCAAAATGCCTTCTCCTAAAAATCATGTCTAGAGACACTTTCCAATAACGTTTCTAATCAGGAGTCACATTGTTCATGGTAAGACATTCCAAACTGATCTTCTTCCATGCTGTCGCTGTCCGGCTGTGCTTGGCTCTCCAGCTCTCTTTCGGCAGCTCGCTGGGAGGAAGGGGGCTGCTGGCACAGGGCGATGCCCAGTCCCCTGCAGGGGAGCGCACAGCAGCCAGCCCCAGCCCCGCTCACCGCTGGCAAGCAGGCTGGCAGGGAACCAGGGAGGCTGGTCTCCATCAGACGTTTGGCAGAACTAACCTACGGGATCCTTGTAACCAGCCCCCTTTTCCCTCCAAACGCATCTCGACAGCGTTGCACCTTGGACGGTGCCAGCCCGCCCTTCAGCCCCTGCCACGGGGTGCTGGCGAGGGGCTGCCAGCAGCACTGTCCTCTCCAGAGGGCGCCTGGCAAAGCTTGAGAAAAGCTAGAGGAAAAGGGGTTTTTGAGAGAGAGGTTAAATGTCTGCATGAATGCAAGCAACCTGTGCTAGTGCCTGCCTGCTGTGCTGAAAGGGCAGCCGGTGAGCGGGTGTCTCCTTTCACTTCAGAGCAGTCCCGAAACGTGCATCTTCATCCAGGCATGATCAAGCTTGGCTGCTTTTGTCTTCCTGGGGCCAAGTTTTGAGAAGACCCGTTCCTACTCTTGTACAACAGTGCCCTTTCCAACAGGGATGAGTGGCTCGTATTTGTCCTTGGTAGAAGCTTTGCCTTGTCTGTTTTTCCGGCATTTTAACCACTAGCCATCCACCTTGGTTTTGCTGTGGGAAGAGCTGAATGCAGCAATTAGCTGGTGCAGTGCCACAACGTTTTGTGGCGTGTTTGGCAGCCCTGTCCCCTACCCTCCTGGCGTGGCTGAGTGCTTTACCCTGTGAGCTAGCAGAGGTGGTGCAGGTGGGAACGGGCAACACCTGCATTGCTAGTTGATTCCTCCAGGGCAGCAAAAGGTGTTTGATCTCTGATGGCAGAAAACAGGGTCAGGAGAAGAAGACTCATGTGAAGCAGGTGGAGAAATGTAAGCATTTCCTTTGGTGCCACTTTCTTCCCAGCCTCTGAAAATGGCAGTCAGCATCCTGGAGAGCTGGCTTGGATCAAGTTGGTAATCCAAGGCATCACCTCGTTACTGTGAACACAGGGTTCATGCTATCAGTAGCTGAAGCTGGGTGTCACGTTGCTCTGGATGTCTTTGTCTAAAGATAGGGAAAAACTTGGGTTCAATAAAAATTGACACTAGGTGTGTTAGGGACCAGGCAGCTCTTTCTTGCAGTTGTGTAATATCAATATCCATTGATAATGGAGACAGAAGAAAGCCAGAACGTTTGCACTGGCACCTAACAAGTGTCTAACGAGTCACACTCAGGCATGCGTGCCATGCTGCTCGCCCTCTGCGCAGATAAGCGCAGGCACAAGTACCAGCAGCTGGCAGAAGAAGGACCACTTTTGGTTTTAAACCCTTCCCTGTGAACATCTGACCTGTGCGGAGCCTGGGCACCCAGTGGCAGTGGGAAGAGCTGGGCAGCTTCTCAAGCAGAGAACCCATGAGGTCTGCGGGCTGGGGCCCCTGCCCGGGACCCTCACAGAGGCGTATTCCCATGGTGCTGGGCATTCACCTGGCAGAAAGGTGACAGGTGAAGGCAGCTGATCCTGGACTACAATCTGCAGAATGAGAGATGATCTGATATTTTCATTTTTGTTTTGGAGGACTTGGCTGATAGGACCCTCCTTGGAGAGGCCATGTGTTGACTTTGGATGCAATCTAGTTCCTCGTTTATACCTCCAATTTGCACTGTTGCTATGGGAAGCAATTTGGGGGGCACATGCGTTTGCACGCACACGGGAGGCTGTGCATGCTTCTCCAGAGAAGGGGACAGGCTCCATTTCCTCTGCCCCTCTCATACCACAGCTGAAATATTTGTGTTTAAATTCCATCACATCCTACAAAACCTCTTCTGTTTCAACTGGCCAAAACCAGCTGCTATTTCTTCTTTTGTTTGAAATAACGAATCAGAACAGTGTTTACTTTAATTCTTGAGAGTGTCACAGATAATCTGTGGGATGGAGTCCTCGTTTTCCATGCACTCCAAAACCACCGAGTGTCACGCGCAGCTGTCGGGAGCACAGAAAACGAAGTCAAGTTGCTCAGCTCAGACAAAAGCAGATAAAAGTTCTGAGTGCATTTTCCTGGAATAAAGAAAGGAGGAAGGGATGAGGAGAAGAATCTTAATGTAAAAGAAATGTGAAGACTTGAGAAACCCACAGGAGGATAAAAGAATCTGAAATCTGCCAGTAAAGAGGGATCTGTTGCCTTCCTGAAGCATGGAGATCTAATTACTCTTTTTTTCCCCCCTTCATTATAAAGCAGATATTGCGGAGCATAAACGACCTTGTAGACTCACTAGATATTCCTGCCAAAAAGTGTATCCATTATCAAGTAATACATTTGCTGCTTGTGTAGTTCCAGTGCACTCTTTTGAAAAGCAGTAAGTTCCCTTCTGACTCCCTTATCACATTTCAGGATGCCTTCAGTCGTGGAACTCTGCTTATTCAGTAGTTCACGTCAAATTTACTCCAGTAAGCAGAACTTAGAGATCTTTAAGAGTTGCTTTCCTCTTTCCCAGTGAGGGAGGTGTTGGGCTGACTCCTTCTCTCACTAAAATACATTTGAGGTTTGCTATTGACTTCTTGAGACCAAGTCTCTCTGCAGCTGTGCTATTCACACCATCTGAAGTGTCTTTTTGCAGAAGAAATCAGCAGCAACAAGAAAATTGGCATTTGGGACAAGCACTTCCAAAAGTTAGAAATTATATGGGAGTGGGTCTGCAGAATTTTAAAATACACTGTAGTTCAAATCATCCTGGCTGGTCGCGTGGCTACACAACTTGCATCTCATGAAATCTGCGTCCCTGAGAGGGAACAACTTTAGATTCAAGTCAGACAACAATAATTCTTGGCAAACAAAAAAACCCCCAAGCACTAGAAGCCATCTAACCCAAGGTGGCTGCACCTCGGTTCCCCCGGGGGGGCTGTCATGGCCAACCCTCCCTCCTCAGTTGCTCCCAGCAGCACCTCAGGACTCTGTTCCTTGGCATCACCTGCCACCCGTCCGTGGGCCGTCTCAACAGGTTAACCACTGAGAGGACCACGCAGTGGGAATTGTCCCCCTGAAAAGCACTACCATAAATGCACTCCCAAGTTCCTGTAAGTGTGTTGGTTTCTGATGCCAAAATCTGGATTTGAGTGCTTTCCTTCGTGATACATGAAGTGCCACGATAATAAAAGATTATAGTTTTGTTAAGAGTGAAAAAACACCCACTATTTTTGGCTTAGAGAGTGAGCCTTTTGTTTGCTCAAAATAACTCATAAATGGGAGTTGTGCCCTTAAGAATACAGTTACTTGCTTTCATTTTAGAAAAATTAATATTGCTGTTGTTACTGTGTCCCGTGTTTTAGTCAGCCATAATGGCACTTGGGTTTTTATTGTTCTTATAAAGCATTCAGGTATTTCAGTCCCACAGGAGGATGAAGCATCACCCGCCCATGTATGATGCATCTTCGAACTGCAGGTTTGCAAAAAAAGAACAGAGGGAAAAAAAAAGAGAAAAGGTTTGCAATAAAAGAGTCCCAGAAATGCAGAAAATTGTTCTGACTATTTTTAAGGGCGTTTCTTGTTAGGACCTGTCAGTTGTGATAGCCTCCCCAGCCGTGCTGACATACCGAGTGCCCCACAGTCACACCGGGGTCGTTAACGGCTGTCCCGCATGCTCCGTGTTCCCAGAGGAAGGCACGTATCTCCGTCGCTTTGTGGGTTTCCTGCGTTGTGGCATGAAGCACAATTCTTGCTCTGTTCTGCAGGTACTCACATTAGCTACTCCAGGCTTTTATTGGCCTAAGTAGTCCAGCAGCAGCAGGCTGAGGTTCGTGGCTCTTCCCAGCTCCGGTCTCGCCTCCCACCCATCCCCCTGACACATGGGAAGAGGGCAGCGTCTGTGCATGCTTGAGTGCAAGTCCAAGCCGCTGCTCATCAGGCTGAACACACGAACCTTGACATGGATGAATAGCCCCCTTCAGCAGCAAGTACTTTGGCTTTGGCATGGTTATGGCTGCTCTTAATCTCACTGCAGATGGGGCCAGGAAGCTCTTTTGCCAGATCTGGAGTGACCCATTCCTTCTGTGCCAGGAAACAATAATGAGTACTTGAGAGGAGATCCCCTTCGCTGTTTGTGTCATTGTCCCCATGGACAGCGGGACAAGGAGGGGCCGCAGGCTGCCTTGTGCAGGGTTACCCAGTAGTGCAGGGCCTGACGATGAGAAGGCTGGTGTGATGGGACCTTCACAAGTGTTTTAACAACACGCAGTGCTGCAGTACACGCCGTATACTAAATCTTCGCACTGGGATTAAATCACCGTGCAACTGCTCTATCCAGCAGAACACAGAGTATGGGCCCAAAAACATGGGAGCAAATAGCAAACTGTCTATGTTGGTGCATGTGCTGTAAGGGAACAGTAAGGATTTGTTTGTGAAAGGAATATCATTAAGGCCCAAAACGTCTGTCTTGCCCATCCAGTTCCAACCCC
>NW_010244925.1:0-10336 GCF_000690775.1 Eurypyga helias | reverse complement strand
CCACCGAGGCTCGGGTGGTCTTTCGGGGCCGCCAGTGCACACTGCCGGCTCATGTTCAGCTTTTTGTCTACCAGCACCCCCAGTGGTACAGAGGCAAGAGGTGGATGTACAGCCACTCTGTGGAGTAAAGTGGAGGGACTGTACTCACAAGCTGGAGAGTGTGACAGATGCACTCCTGTTTGAATGAAGTGAACTTTGGTCCAGGCAGATGCTCAGCAAGTAACCCTAATCAATGTTCATCCTATTGTGTGAGGCTGTCAGTGAGAACACAGCTCCAAACCAAAGAGACAAAAAGTTTTGGCTGGAGACGAGGCTGATAAGCTGTCAAAACTGCATTAACACTGCAGAAAATCTGACTAGAAATCAACCACTTTATGCTATAAATATCCGCAGGAACCAGGGCCCATTGAGCTCTCCCTCCGTAGCAGCTGGCTGCGGGGCCGTGATCTCCCCTTGAGTAGAGCCGCCTCTCGAGGTCACCCTTTGAGGCTGAGAGATTCCTTACCTGTCGCCAGGCATAGATAGGTTGGTAAATGACAGGTTTTGCACGCATGTAGCATCTTAAGATACGTGTAGTCAGCTCACACCACAATCTTTGTATGGCACTACACTCACTGTACGTGTAGTACAGTATTGACCACTAATCCATCTGCACTTATTAAATATTTTGCAAAACTGAATTTACTGATTAAAACTCAACAAGCTAACCGCTAGATCAGATCTGTCTGAGTGATCTCTGACTCTTCTCCTGTGACAACAAGAGATACAGTTTTGGGGGTGAGAGAGCTTTTCCTGAGCCCAGCATCCCTCTTGAGCCAATGTCACCCTGGGGAGCTGTGCAGTTCATGCTCTAGGCAGTGAGATGGCCAGGCATTTGTATTTCAGGACCAGTTTTTTTTTTTCCCAGGGATGCCAAATCCTCCTACCCCTTCTGCTGCACCGCAGTCCGCATCTCCCCCAGCCATGGGCAAAACGAACCTGGTCCCTGGCTAGCCTGAAGGAAGCAAGGGGCAACCCTCATCTCTTCTGCAGGAACAGGGCTTCTGGCAAAATGTTCAAGAGTCATTGATTTGTTGGGCCAGGCAATCTCTAACAGCTCTTCACTAAGTTCTCCACATTTTTCTGAATGGAGTGGATAAAAAATAAGTATTTACAGCTTTTATTTTAATTTCTGTTGATCAGTTCAAATTTTTTCTTTTTGTTTGCAAAATAATCAAATAAATTATTTTTAAATGAGCTTTTTCCCTGCTGGTAGTGTCCCATTAGCTTCATCTGGGTGGATGTGACTCCTGGGATCTTTTCAGTCTCACTTGTGACCTGGGAATGGTTCAGTCAGATCACTTACAGACTCCAGGCAAGTCAAGGCTAGCAGTCCCACTGTGCTCTAGTTTTCCCTTTCCGAGGTAAGTTACGGCACAGTGTTAGATAGCTCCATCCTCCTCTACCCCTGGTAAACAGCTTCGTGCTGAAGGAGAAACGGTCTTCCAGGTAAGGCAATGGACTTTGATATGGACTGTCTTCATTGCTCTGCCACAGATTTCTTACATGGTCTGGGACAAAGCACCTGGTCCTGAAATACAAATTTTCCCTCTTATAACTAAGGCTATTAATATGTGTGGCACATTAAATGGAAAAATCTATTGATATTTTTGAGACTACTAATGAAGTAAATGCCACAGAACAGCTTTATAACTGGTTCTAAGCAAATAGCCACATCTTTCAGCATCAGAAGCAGCAGATCCTCGTTTCAAGTGAATTTGCATCTTATGGCTGATTTTTTTTTTAAACTGGTTTAGTCAAAAGCTGCAGCATGTGCTTGTGAGAGGAGAGAGGACTTTATGAATGCCCTTAGCACCGGAAAAAGCTCAATCAGAATTACTTTTTATTACACACAGGATATGTTCTTCATCTGGGAAAGACAGCTTGAATGATGGGTGGATTTTTATGTCTAATAAAGCATTAACTGTGATCTAAACTTTTCCTGCAGTTAAAGTATTTAGGATAGCTGTTTCCTATGTCGATTCTCTGATGTCTCTCTCCTTTACCTGGCTGCTTATTTAACACAGAAATTGCAGGAACATCTTATCTTTGTGATTTCTACTCTTCAATCAAATCTGCTTGAAACTGGTCCATGAGTTCAAAAGTTATTATGGGAAGGGCAGATAGAGATGCGCAAACACGCGTGCACACAGAGTGTGATCACATATGCCTTTTTATCCACGCTAAAAATAGAAAAACAACAAAATGCCCCAAAATTACTTTAAAAGGTGAAGCTTAGGCTGGAGGCAGACTTTATTTCATCTCCAGTATTAACAGCAGTATTTAGCTTTGCTCTCTACGTGCCTGTGGGGTCCAGGGTAACACACTGGCCCCGGCAGTGGTTTCTGTGATGTGAACATTGGGGGGTTGTACCACAAGCTCACTTCCCAAAGGATTCATACATGGGTCAAATTGTTGCCTCTGGGGATGAAAAGCTTCTAGTCCTACCCTGTGTAGCTTGGTTGCCACATCATGTCTCTCCAGGGAATGTCATATTTTGATATCAAAAATAACCAAGGAAAGGGGATTAAGTCAAGACTCAGATGGGAATTTCTGTCAAAATTCAGATGAAAATCCTCACTGCCAGGCCCTGGGGGGGGCTGGGAGCCTCCAGCATCAGTACCTTGTTGACGTGCTTGCAAGGCTACTCCGCTCCTTCTCCACAGCACCTTCCCCAGGATAACAAGCCCACCAGCCTGCAAGACGCTGAATCCATCTCTCTTAATGAAGATGATGTACCCTGCCGTACCACAGCGGAGCATGGGCTGTCCCAAGCAAAAGTATTGTGTCACTTTATCAGAGTAGCTTTTTGCAGGCTTGAGAGCTGCCTTTCTTTGTCTATCCAAAGACTACGAGTTCTTGGTTTTGTGGAGAACCATTTCCATTCCACCTGCCGCCTGTCACAAAGGTGTATTTGTGCTGCCATGCAAAATGGAGACGGCTGCAGAAAAGCATCCAGACTGCCTCAACAAAAGGCCCTGAATGTGGGGGAAACATCAAAAAAAAAAAAAAAAAGCAGGAGGTGTAGGTCAGCCAATGCAAACATGTAAGAAACTGTGCAAGGGCTCAGAAGAGAAACCAGATTGCTGTTGAAATAGCTGGTTAACATTTTGTCTGGAAGAACAGCTTCAATAAAATAGGTAAGGAAACCAGCTAAGGACCCCCAATGGCAAACATATTTATTGAGAATCCAATAAAAGTCTCAGAACAAATAGCCTGAAGGACCTGTAGACACAGCCTCTGCTGTAATAAAAATGCAATACAAGGCATCAGGGAAATGGTAAGGGAAAAGGGCTGCTCCATGAGAAAACCAAACAAGAATCCCAGAGCACAAGGCCTGGAGACACAGGCTGGGATGCAATAAAATAGCTGCCACTGGGGAAAAAGAAAGAAAAACAAAACATCTAACAAAGGCACAAAGAAGCCCCAGATACCCCAGCTAGTCTAGAAAATCAGCACAAGTTGCCGTAAAAACACATGGGAAAATAGGAAAAGAATAATGGCTGCCAAGTGATCGACTCCGGCAGGTACCTAAAGGTAGGCAAAAGTCCACAGGAAGCCACGTCAGCTGCAGTAAACTCTGAGGGTGCCTAGGAGACAAACCTGTAAAAGGTGACAAAACAGCAGCCTCAGAGGGGCTCAATCTCTGCACTGGAGAGAGATTTACATTAAATTCAAGCCCCCACATTGCACAGAGCTGTGATTTTTCTTATTTATTTTGGTCAGCAACACTTTTCAGTAGGTACAAAGAGATGCTAGAGAATTTCTGTTACAAGTGCACAGGAAAAACTGGTTTCAGAGACAACTGTTGACTCAAAGGGTTCAATTTGTACCCTTTGCTTATTGTGAATTGTCATGTACCATAAAAGCACCCAGAAAATTGGGCAATTATCATCACAGTCATTGTTATGTTAAGTACTCCTAATGAACATGACATAAAATAAGGGTTCATAGGAATAAGCACATTTTTTTATTAAGGCAAATGAGTAAATTGAGAAAGAAGGTGACTTTCATTTCCTGGCTTCAGTCGCACGCTGCAGGTCACGGCCATAAAAAAGCGGTTGCCTGTCGCAAGGCAAGGACCCACATTCTCGGGCTGTGCTGTCTCCCTGAACCCCTGCCTGGCAGGACAGGTCTAGGCTGGCATCTCAGCTGCACGTCCTCCTGGCTGATGGCAATTTAGGGAACCTTGCTGCCAAGATATGTTTCAGTGTCGAGACATGTTTGCCGCAGGCGTTTCTCATCACTGCCCCTGGTTTTACCATCAGTGAGCGAGGGCAGTGTGTGACAGCTCTGCCTGGGCTTGGGCAAGGATGCCCCCCGGACAACTCGAGGTGCAGATGCCACCTGATTTTCTTCAGATAAATGCCAGCCTTGGAGGAGCTGTGGCACACACGGGTGCTGTGAGTAACACAGCTCTGCAGTTGGGGTCTTTGGGTATCTTCAAAAATTCATTCAACACAGAGATTTTGCTTTTTTTTGTTTTAACTATGTACTTGTGGAACAACCACAGAGTTAATTTGCTTAGAAATGTGTTAGAAGCTGGCAGCAACAAAGTTATTTTTTTGTTTACAAGACTCTGAACTAGGAAACCTAATGCTGAAGGTGCTAAGTTAGACCCTTGAATCCACTTGTCAGGCTGTACTTGACCTTGCTGGCAAAGTATATGCTTTTTCAATAACTCCCCTTCTACCTGTTTGTTAGCTCTGTTCTTGCACCAATCCCACTAAACCGCCTACACTCCTGAAATAGTCCTTTCTGAGCCAGCCTTCCTGGTCTGCAGTGGTCCTAGGGGTCTGCTGGGCACATGGTTTAATGGCAGAGGATGCTATTTTTAAGAATCCTGAATGACTTCAGCTGAACAGGCAAAGGGCTATTCCTCGCAGCCGAGATCTCTCCAGCTCCCATCAATACCTTGGGGTGGATTTTGCCATCCTCAGGTCATTCCCAGTGTCACTCTGTCAAGGAGATTTCAAGTTATAGCCAGTTGGCAGGCCACCTCGTGTGAATTCATCCATCACTACCCAAGCAGTTTCCATCTGCTGCTATGCCATGAAGCGTTCTGCGGACACGATGGTGTCTGCAGTTTGCAAAGCCATACGTGCAGGGGTGCTCTCATCACGCACAGGTCTGGAAGGAAGGAAACCCGACAGCAAAAGGTTTAAGCTGTTATGTCTGTGGTCCAAAAGAGTGGCGAGCTGAGCTCATTCCACCAAGTCTCTTGCTAATCTGGTGCTCTCATGGGTGTGAAATATTATCAGCTGTTAGAGTTATTAACCAGTGTTAACCAGGTAGTGCGTGCAGTGAGCTATGTTTAAGGTTAACTGTGCCATTAAGGGCTTACAAAATCAATTAAAGATTTTAGTGCTCAACAGTTAATGGTTAATTTCTGCAGATGTCCTGTTTCCAATTACTATTCATATATAATGTAAGCAGCATGGCATCACACTTCAACTCAGACAGACCAATTTTTTTTTCAATACATTTTATACCAGCAGAAGGTTTCACTTAATTGCGTAATACCTAATATTTAGTATTCCTGGAGTGTCTTTGAAATCCCTCTTAAGTCTCAAGTATTTTCACCTTTCTGCTTCTATTATAATCACCACTCCCCACCTCACTTGTGCTCCTGTGACCCCGGAAGGGTACGGAGGTGTTCCCGGCGTTGTGCCATGACCCTGCTCCCACTGGGCAGGAAGGCACACCAAGAAATGGCCCTCCTGTGCCCCAGGGAGAGACTCAGAGATTTTCCTTTTTCTCTCTCACTGGAAATGACCTTGGATGCTCACAACCCACAAAGGGTTTTGAGGAGCTCAAATGAAGATCAAAAAACCTACATTTGAGCCTGCTGAGTTTGGGAATTTTTAAGCAGCAAAAGCTCTCACTTACGACCAACTCTGATATGGGAGAGCTAGACTAAATCTGCAGATGGGGTTAACTGCAAAGTTCTGAGTCCTGGAGTTACACCCAGGTGGAAGGAAACCTGCTACTGTCACTAAAGTGAAAGAGTGAATAAATCAGCTCTCAATTAATGAGACAAATAAATTCATAACGGGAAGCTGCATTCTTACCCGCTCACCCATTAGGAAAAATCAATTCCTTTCTATACACGCAATTGTGATATTCCTCAGGAGAAACACTCTCACTTCAGTGAAGAACATAAACGCATACCTAACTCTGCACATGCGAGTAAATCTATGCTTATCATTAAGTTTAAGTTAAGAATATAATTAAATGGAAATTAAATATGAAATGCCTTGGGAATTACTCATGAGCTCAACATTCAGTCATTTAAATGCAAGGTTGAACCGGGGCCTCTGGGAGAAAAGGACCCAAAGAGATGCACACAGCGCTGGGCTTGCAAAACCCTCCGAGGTGGTTTCACAAGCACTTTCAGCCACCTGATGATTGCATGGTTATTAAAAAGGCATGTACCACCTCTTTTCCCTGCCATGCTTCCCCAGTACAGCAATCATCCAGGCTGTTTTGCCAACAGAATCATCAAACCGATCTGGACAAAAAAACAATCTTCCAAAAATACTAATAATTTTCAGATGGGTGTGTTCTCCAATTCACCTGACTGCACAGCCGTGCAACTGCAGGTGCTGGCCAGTGAGACAGAGGGGTGAGAGGATGGGGTGATCCCACCTCTTGTGGTGGCTGTACAGCCTTCAGCTGGTCAAGCTGATAAGGAAAACTCATGTGCTCTGAGGGTGGGTTACAAAGTGGGTTACATCATTTGGAAAGTCTTAGCAGTCACTTCTGATCTGTTCTGTTGCATCTGAAATCATAGAATCAAGGAATCATTTAGGTTGGAAAAGCCCTTTAATGTCATAGGGTCCAACTGTTGACCCAGCACTGCCAAGTCCACCACTAAATCATGTCCCCAGGCACCACATCTACATGTCTCTTAAACCCCCCCAGGGACGGCGACTCAACCACTTCCCTGAGCAGCCCGTTCCAGTGCCTGACAACCCTTTTGGTGAAAAATTTTTCCTAATATCCAATGTAAACCTTGCAATGTAAACCTTGCAATGGTGCAACTTGAGGCCATTTCCTCTTGTCCTTTTAACTTGGGAGAAGAGACCAACACCCACCTCTCTGCAACCTCTTTTCAGGGAGCTGTAGAGAGTGAACAGGTCCCCCCTGAGCCTCCTCTTCTCCAGGCTGAAAACCCCCAGCTCCCTCAGCCTCTCCTCACAGGACTTGTGCTCCAGACCCTTCCCCAGCTCCGTTGCCCTTCTCTGGACACATTCCAGCACCTCAATGTCTTGCAGTGAGAGGCATGTCTTTCTGGTAGTCAGGAGCCCAAAACTGAACACAGGATTTCAGGTGCAGCCTCACCAGTGCCCAGTAGAGGGGGATGATCCCTGCCCTAGTGCTGTTGTTCCTGGCACAGGCCAGGATGCCACTGGCCTTCTTGGCCACCTGGCACACTGCTGGCTCATATTCAGCCGGCCTTCAAGCAACATCCCCAGGCCATTTTCCTCCAGGCAGCTTTCCAACCACTCATCCCCAAGCCTGTAGCGTTGCAGAGGGCTGTTGTGACCAGCTCTTCAAGTCACTCTTTCAGGTAAAGAGGTTTTGGGGGGAATAACTAAGGAGATAGTGTTCTTTGAGATTCACAGAGACGCAGCACCAGTGACTCCTATGGCTATACAGGCCACAGTTAGTCTCTGCAGAACAGGTGTGAGCCACCCAATGGTAGAGATCTATTTTTTTCTGAAAGAAACATCAACAGGAGCCACTAACTCCAGTGGTGTAAGTGTGCTCAACCATTGTGGGACAAGATCAGAACAAGAGGTTGACAGATACTACTTCAACCATTACATACAAAAGAGGTGATGCTAAGTCCATATGAGGGCATATCTAAAATTTATCATGGACAAAGATAACAGGTGGCTGAGGCTCAGAGTTTGTCTCCAAAGTTTTGGGGTGATATCCATCCTTCTCAGGTATATGGAGGTTTTATGGTGTGGGTGGAACCACCACTGTGGTGGTTGTTCAGAGGCTCTGGGATGAACTCCAGCAAGATGTAAGACCCATTCTTAACACTCAGCACTCCTTGCTCCAAATGTTAGGGTCACTTTTTAACCTCATCGTCTCCCACAGGAATACAGGCTGATGGCTACCTCTAAATGCTCCCCACTGAGCTCCCAAAGGGGAGAGATCAGCCCACACAAGCCTCTCTACTGACAGAGAGCCGATGAGAGGAGGAATGAAGCATGTATGACAGTCATCGTGTCCTTCAAGGCACCATCGGATGAGGTTCACACGGGCTGTGCAAGTGTGAGCAGCGTAAACCAGCTCTGAAAACGTAGGAGCTGTCTATTAAAGGACAATGTGTGGATGACTTTTTCCTTCATTTAAGCTAGTGAAAATGAAGGAGCAGACAATCCTGCTTAAGGAGCTGTTTCCACTTAGTGCTGAGCACCTCGCCAAAGACATCTATTTTTAACAGGCATTTATTTTACAATAGTGGTGGCATTTCTAACCAAGACCAGGCCACCAGAGTAGAGAATAAACCCACCTCCCTACAAAGCGACAAAATCAACCAACGAGTTGAAAGGGTTTCTCAGCCCTCGTAGGATTTTTCTTTGCTTTTTTTTCCCTCCTCAGTGGAAACTCAGAAAAGCACTCAAGTGGATGGCAAAGTGTCTCACAAATACCGTGTATAATTTGGCAACCAGCATGTTCCACATCTAATTTCATTACAGCACATTGAATGGTTTGGGGTTTTTTTTACAATGGTTTTTGCACCTTTAACAACATGTTGATTATTGCATTTTGAAATAACTTACTCACATCTTTAAGAATAGTGAAAACTTCATTTAGAATTGCAACACCTGGAGAAAATCAACATCATGTGACTTGTAGGCACTTCTAAACAGGAAATACTCCATTTATTTTTTTAGCTGTGTTTGTGTAATAAAGTCTAGCATCCAAGTGTGAGCAACACATTTTCTTGTTTTATTAAACAACATGAAAGGATTTATTACTTCTCCACTGAAAGCACTTCTGGCAGCAAATGGCGCTGGACAATAATTGTCAGGCACTGAATTTAACATTACGAGAAAACACCTTCGGTGGAGCTCAGAGTTTATTGTACAATGAAAAATACACCTAGATGGTGAGGCTTCCTTTGAGAATTTGCTTGGTGAGTGTAATCTCAGGTACTGCTGCTTAATAAATTGGATTCTTTTAAATAGAAATTAAAGTACTGAAATAATATCTAAGAAGGTTATTTTTCTTTTCCTCCTCCAGCTACATTAAGATCCTTGAGAAGGAAAATAGAGGGAGCAGAGAGCATTCACCACTCAACAGGTTATGGCTGTGAGATGCTCTCAAGAGCTGAGTACTATGCTTGGAACTGTTTTCCCTCTGATCTCTTTCAACTGCTCTGGCTGCTCCTGTTCCTTTGGTCCCACCCCTGGCTGGAGCTGGGAATGAAGGACTTTCTCTGTTTTATTCCCTATATCATGAGGGAAAAGTGCCCCGGGCAGCGCAGGGGCCTTGAAAATGGGCTTGGCTGGAGAGAAGTAGTTGCGGAGTATTTCACAGGTGTGCAGTGTTCTCGTAACATCAGGCATTCCCCGGAAATGGAGACTGGTGAGAAAAGGGAGAGATGTGGTTAAAATCAAAGTTCTGTTCTTGGGAGGATGAGCAGAGGGGATGGGTCTGCAGTGCTCTGCTGACAAGTCCCCGGCACCTCACACAGGCAAAGGCACCCGCAGAGTGCCTCGAGAGCATGGGCGGCAGAGCTTTCCGCTCTCTCAACACTGTCACAAGTGACTGCTCAAGGTCACAATAAGAGAAAGGCCCTGTATATCTCTACAGTTCTGACTGACAAATCTGCCCAAGGCCTCAGAGGAGCACTGCGACACCCAGCATACGGTTTGTTTTCTATCGAGACTGGCAGTGCATGCGTTAGAGGTTTCGGGTTAACTACAGGAATGGGAAAATGCTTTACACAATCCCCAGATTAGGGGTTCTGATTAATGACAAAGCTCTCCCATTAACTGCCTTCCTCAGAGCCGGCCAGCAGGCTCCAGGCACGGTGGCGTGTCCTGCCCATCTGTCCCGCTGTGGAAGCCAGGGCGACTGGTAGGGCCTGGTCCCCCTAATGCGGGGAAACGCTGAAATGCTGCTTTCTGAGGATTAGCACAGTGCGTAACAACACCCACAGCCCTTCAGCCCTCTGTAAAGCAGTCGGTTGGGTTATACCCAGGGAACCTCCCTCAGCGCAGAGGCACCCGTGGAGGCTGCGCGGGCCGCCCGGAACCAGCCGAGATGCAGG
>NW_010244924.1:0-2854 GCF_000690775.1 Eurypyga helias | reverse complement strand
GAAAGAGCCTTCCCTCTCTCAGCAGCAACGCACAATAAATCAAACCACAGCCTCCTTTAGGTTAAATCCTGTCCTACATCTCACACAAGAGCTCTTAATCCTGAATTCAATCAGGAGGCAGTTCTGACCATCCTCCTTGGTGAGGTGTCTCCCTCTGGAAACACCTGCAGAGCTTGGCGGGGCCCCGGCAGCCCCATCCTGTCTTAAGGCAAACAACACTTGACTATCAGCAAATTCATTGTGAGGCGAAGCCTTCTCCATTTGATAAGAGAGTGTGTGCCCAAAGATAAGTGTGAAGCATTCATATACATACTGATCATTTTATATAAATTGGCAAGTGCACCTAATGCAACCATCTGTGGGACCAAGTGAAGCAAGACAGTAACATCATCGGCATGCTGATGAGACTGTGGGAAAGTTATTTGTAAACTCCTCTTTGAAAAATAGCCCCAACAACACAGATAAAGCTGTGGAGCAAGTGCTCTGATAACCAAGAATGCATTGGTAAGTATATTTACGATATTGGTGTGATACCCACCCGCTGTATGCCGCTGGCAAAACCACCATTTCCAGCGGGTATTTTACCAAGCTAAGCTGCATGCACAGACACACTGCGGGCTCCTGTAGTATTCAGGATGGATGGAAGCTCTGCTTCAAGCTAGAAACGGGCACAACTATTCATAAGTTTGAAACAAGGCCTCTGCAGAAGTATTTTTTAAGATCAAAGACTAAGCAAGCAGCAGCTCTGCAGTCAACATCCATAAAAATAGCAGCAGAAGAAAGAGGCACTGTTCTTGTTGCATGAGCTGGGAATGAAAACGTCACATCCTGATTGCCCCTTTGCCACCTGTGTGGCTTTGTTTGTGTAAGTGCCTTTTAAAGATATTAATTGAGGAAAGAGACTTTTTAAAGCACCATTAAAATGTGTTCAAATATTAAAAGAGCAACTTTAATAACGGCAGTTAATTCTGGCCCTTGAAAGAGTTTGCATTCCTTTATGGCCTAAAAGACACCAGCCGGTGCCAGAACAGCCCCACGGTCCTGGGGGTGACCCCAGCTCCCACTGACTGGGGAAAGCAGCTGTGACCGGCTCTGCAGGCAGAGCTGTGGTGACAGTGACCTCTGGCAGGGTGAGGGATGAGCTGAGCAAACCACCACACAGCTGCAGAGAACTTGCAAACTTCAGTTCACGTGCAAGAGGCAGCTCTTTGAATGGAAAAGAAGGTGATTTACCAACACGAGCCCTTTTCCTTACAGGTCCCACCCAGTTGTAAAAAACAGCTCTACTCATGAACATGGTAACAACAACATTGTGGCTGGCTCCAGCCTCTGGGTTGGCTGTGGTACCCACTGCCTGGAGGGTGTGCATGTGGCTTCTTCCACGATGTGAGCACAGCCACGAGCCAAACAGACCAGCCAAACAGGCTGTGGTCAAACCCCTAGCACGCTGCTCCATCAGCCACATACCCGTGCTGTCCCTAGCCATCCCTGTGCTGTCCCTAGCCATTCGCTCTCACCTCTTGGCATGGAGAGTAAAGTTACCAGCAAAGTATACTTATTTTTCAGCTGATGAGTCCCTCAGCCCAGCTCATCCCTTGGCCATGGAAGGGAGCGTGGCCCCAAAGGTGCAGGCAGGGAGAGGGGCAGGGTCCCGGCCAGTTCAGTGTCATGGCTGAGAACATGCACACCACGCTACACCCATGGGCTCCCAAGCTCTTTAGGGATGGTACCAAAGAACCAGGAGGCTGACAATTAAAATTTCAAAAAAATTAAAATTTCAGGCACCAGGAGGCTGAAAATTAAGGATTTTTGCCCTGAAAGGCAGTGGAGGGGTCTCTGTAGCTCTTGCTCCACACATAAGTCACGGCATGTCCCAATCCCCAGGTGAGCATGGCTTAGGGCCGTTCTTGCAGGAAAGCTTTCTACAGCAGCTGCCTCCACGCTCCTTCAACAGGTCAGGGCATAGCCAGACAACCAGCTGTTCCCAGCACTCCAGAAATTCGGATCTAGGCTGGCAGCACATCCAAACAGTGCGTCCGAGCCCAGAGAGCAGTGCCTGGAGACCCCTGCTCCAGTGAAAAACACACTGAGCCTGTCACGCTGCGCCCAGAGCCAGCACACCCCGTAAGATTCATTTGATGTGTCCATTTAAACGGGATGCTGGCTCGAGCCCATGTGCCGGGCAAAGCTCATCCTCCATGAGCTGTTCCTTTTGCTACAGTACCAGTGCAAGGTTTTGGGTGCAGACCACTGGCAAAACTTATTTTGGAGAGGTCCAGCAATCCCTCATCTCAAGCACTACCCTGCTGGCCCCAAAGCTGAAGCCATAGCCCAGCAGCAAAAAACCATAATCTTAAAGGAAAGAGCACCAGACAAACCCCAATGCCACTCGTTTATCACTTAATTAGTGTCACATAGCAACAGTTTTGAAGGGTGAGAAATCAGATCAGACTGTCAAGATCAGGTCTCTGCTACTGCTTTGCTTTAATAAGATTGGACCTGGGCTGCCCAAGGGGAAAACAGTGAACAAAACCTTTTTGTTACTTTTATTTCTTACTTACACTGCCAAGTTAAGTTCTTAAGTAGCTCTTTGGTAGTGAGCAGGATGCTGAAACATGTTTTTTTTATACCGGGGCCAGAATAAACCAAGGAAACCTAAGCCTCATGATTAGCAGCGTCATGTAATATTCCACAGGATTTCAGATAAAGTCTTACAAGTTCTTGTCCATCCATATCGCTCTTTTCTGGAAAGAAAAGATACACGTCTGGTACATTATCACCATTTCCCTCCTTCCTCGCCCCAAACCCTGGTTCCTCACATCCACACTGCAGCACACTGCAGCCCCTTCGAGCT
>NW_010244923.1:0-4649 GCF_000690775.1 Eurypyga helias | reverse complement strand
ACGGCTGGGCACAGCTCTGCCCCGCAGAAGGGGTGACGTCCCCCACCCTCTGCCTGCACTCTCCCTGCAGATCGGGAGAAGATCCAAGGTTTGAGAGCACGGGGCAGGAGGCAAGCAGCAGCGCTGGCAGGGCTCCACCTGGAAATGATTAAACACTTGCAAGGGGTTGAGGGGAGAGAATCCTAGCGCTCCAGGGTTTAGGGTTGGAGAATAGTGGCGTGTGAACCTTGCAAAGAAAGAGGTCCCAGCGGCACCTTCATCCTCCACAGGCTCTGACCTGGGAACAGCCTGTTCCCCTTGTTCCTCCCTTGCAGCCCCAGGCAGCGCTTGGCACCTCAGAGGTGGCAAAGGGGAGAAACTGTGGCCTGGGACTGTTCATACTGCTGGTGAGCACAGGGAGAGACAGGGACTGGAGGGATGCTGCTGCTGGACGGAGGCGGGACAGGCGCCCCAGAGCTGCTTCCAGCCCAATCCCAGTAGCACCAGTGCCCCACATCACAGGGCCCCTGAGCAACACATCGCAGGATGCCAGGCTGGATACAAGGGGTCCTTCCCAGGGAGGGTTGGTAGAGTTCCCACAGAGATAGAAGGGCTGCCGAGCCACACATGGGCACAGGCACCTCATGGCATGGGTATGGCTGTGCCCTCTCTTGGTGGCAGACGGAGTCCTGTGGGGACTGGGAGCATCCTTGCCTGCGTGCTGTCCCCTGGCAGCTGTGTACAGGGATTCTGCCCAGCTCGTGCCCAGCCTAGGGAGCACTGCCTGTCAACTGTCTCCATGCACAGACCCTGTGACGCTGCAGATGCTCAGACGCTGCAGACACACACTCTGCTGCCCACACTGCTCATCCTCACCCCAGCTGGTGCCTCCCAGGGATGCCCCCTACTTTCCCCTGGTGTGAAGGGCCACACTCAGGTCTGGGAGATGCCTCAGCGGGGACAAGCCCACTGCCACCAGCTCTGTGCCCAGGGCACCTGGAGTAAAGGCCAGTGCATGGAGTACAAAGGCAAACTGGTCTAAGGTTGGGACTGCGTGGGAGGACTGCCTGGAGCCTTTGCCAGGCAGGGCCTTTGCCCCTGCACTATGGCTACTGTCCCTCAGTGTAAGCAAGACCTGACACCGCAGTGAGGGGCATGTTGTCAGAGGTCCCCTTTTCTGTCTCTGCCTCAGACTGGATGATCCCACCAGGGCATGGGCAAAGACAATCTCCCAGCCTGATGCTGTCTCCCTTGCAGGAGGCAGTGGCTTGGCTGCAGAGCCCACAGTGCCATTGTAGCTTTTGAGCTCTCACAGTCGGCAGGACATCCCCCATCTCCCGGCTCCTTGTGGTAGCATTTGCTGCTGCACGGAAAATGTGATGACTTGGCAGCCCCTGAGTTTCCAGGCCTGGTTCCAGCTGCTGGGTGGAGAAATTTTCTGCAGTTGTTTTTGGGTCTGGCACAGTTGAAGGCTTCACTGTTGGGGGGACCAGAAGGGAGATCATCCCCAGCTGAAGGCAGGCTCTCTCTCTGTCCTTGCCTGTGGTGGCATGGTGTCACAGGGGTGGCTGCAGGGAGGGCAGTGCTGGCATGTAATAAGCAGCTTCTTCTGTCCAGTATAGGAGGTTGCTGAACCCCGCGGAGCCAGAGACAGGGCCTGGGTTTGGCTCCCAACAGTTTCCACCTCAGGCACAGCCCCAGGTCCTGAGCTCAGGAAGCACAAGCACAGGGTCTCCAGGTTCAAATCAGTGGGGCTGGTATGGACGTATCCCCATGGCCAGTGGCATGCCAGCTCTGCGTGCCCTGTAACAGCATGTGGAGGATGGGAAAGCTGCTGGAACACCTCTGGGTCCATGCCCAGAGTTCACTCCCATCTTGGTGGGCAGCAGGGCATAGTGCCAAAGCATCCTCCCAGCCCATCCTCATGCTGGGTGGGGGGGTCACCCCTCCTCCTGGATGGGGTGGTGTGGGGCAGTGGCACAGCATGGCAGCGGGCTCTGGCATAACAGAGACACTGTGTGTCAGGAGTCCCTGCTCTGCTTCCAAGCCCAGAGACCAGGGAGGGCAGGACAGACCCTTTGGTCCTTGGGCAAGCCATTGCCCAGAGAAACTACCTTGATGATGGAGTTGTACCCACATGCAGGACCATAGCAGCAGAGAAGCCACATGCCTCCTACCTCCCTTGCAACTCCATCCCACTGAGGCAGGGTGGCTGGAGATAGAGATGACCAGCTTTGCAGAGAGGCCAGTGTCAGGAGCATTGGCGCTGCAGGCGGGCAGGTGTAGTGAGTGCGTGTGGACTCAGCTTGCTCCCCTGCTGGGTGGGGCAGACTCAGCCCTGATGGAGTTTCCCAGGACTCCAGAGCATGGGTTTGTCCTCTTACTGTCCTGGAGTTGCTATTTGGTGTACTTTGAAGCTAGAGGAGCCCCAGCTTGTCTCTGTAGCCTGAGTAAATCTCTGCCTGTGCCACTGCAGGGGACACTGCCTCCTGTCACCTGCCTCAGACACTAGGGGACCTCTTCCCAGGGTTTTACTTGATAATCAAGGGTCCTTCCTGCCCCTTCTCCCTGGACCACAATATCAAGCCCACCAAAGCCCTCCATCCTAACCTCCAACCCCTGCTTTATCAGCCAGGGGCTCCTCCAGTTCAGCTCTGCCATCACCTGCCACCCTTTGAGGACACCACACAGCCTCATGCTCCCCATCCAACGTGGGGTCACCCCTCCTTGTGCCGCCATGGTAGGGTGCATTGCCTGACAGTGCACCCCACCACGGACACACATGGGGATATCCACTGAAAGCCTCTTTGTAAATGCATTTGGGGACCAGCAGCTGTAACCTCCTGGATCCCTCTGCACGCCCCTGGGTAAACCTGGCAAGCCTTTGCTGCAGTGGGGAGCTCCAGCCTCCTCCCAGCTGGCTGCAGCCACCCAGCTTTGGAAAGGGGCCTTTTAAAACTGTCCCCAGCCCACTGGAGATGGCAATAGCCAGCCTCAAACCTCCCTCTGCCTCTGCTTGTGAAGGGGGACTCCCTCTACATCCAAGTGGGGGGGGCATTTTTTTCCTGGGCTCGGCTCGTGTAGGGAATGGCCAGCCCCTGGTCATGCTGATGTCCTGTGGCAGGGATGGGTGTCCCCAGCTGTCTGTGGCACCAGTTCATGGGTCATCCCCATCACCCCAGGTGCTGGTGGACCTCAGTCCCAAATGCCTATCTGTGGATCTCTCAAGAGCCAGAGCTGTTACCCTGGGTCTCCATCACCTGAGCAGATGCACCATTTGCATTTTGCATTCAGCTGCCAGTATTAAGGATTAAAAATCTAGCCTGCACTGGAGGCAAGGCATTGCATGCTGCTCCCACCCTGATCTCCATGACCAGGGTGCACACAGAAGGCAGGTCTGGGGACTTGAAGGGCCTCTGGTTGTTGAGCTGTGCCTCTCTGCTGGTGGCATGCCTGAGTCATTAACAGAGGAGATGAAGGTGACAAATAAGCCCTCACTGCTGGGCTGAGCATCAGGGCCAGGGCTCCTTTACCCTCAGCTCACTCCGGATAGGGGACTGGGCCTCTGCAGAGATGTGACCATGACGACAGACCAGCACTCCTGGCACCAGTCCCGTTTGGCTGGGATCTGGGAATTAATTGTCCCGCATGCAAAGGGAAGGGGACTCATGTCCTCTGCTCCTTTTCTCAGCTGGCTCAATCAGCCTGGAGGTTTAGGGGATGGTTGTGAGGTTGGAGATGGGTCCCAGACTCGGGGTCCTTCTGTCCCCCTCTCTTCTCAATTATGTGCAGGGGCTGGGGCTTTCCCATGTCCTTGCTCAGGCACTGCAGGCTGATCTGTCTCTCACAGGTCCCACCTGACAAACCTCTGAACTTTTGGGGGAGGGAAACTGCTGTTATGGGGCCTGCTGGGGGACGTGTCCCACCCTGGCAGCTCAGTGGCTCACAGTGACAAGCTCAAATAGCCCTCACTGGTGGCCATGCTGGCTACAGGGACAGACTCCCATGGCCACACACGCTGCCCTAGCTTCCAGGATAGATGCATCACTGAACCTCTTCCAGCACTGTCCCAGATCTCCAGCGCTGGTGTGAAGCTAATGGCATCTCTGCTCTGGGGCAGAGCTGGCATCCTGCCACGCCTTGCACAGACACAGCACAGCACCACACAATGCACGGCCCTGCGTGACCGGGGGGCACAGCGTGCTCCCCACGGCAGAACCACAAAGTTCTATAACCCTAATTCCTACAACCCATGAGCAGACAGGGCACACTTTGTACCCAGCCATCCCCTCAAATGGGCAAAGAACAGCCCAGGCATCTTTGCACCGGTGCAATACAGCGCGCAGGAACCTCACAGCATGTGCCACGGGCAGCACAGGGGCACCCATCTCCCTCCGCACCCCGTGTGACCAAGCCCCCGTTCCCCATCAGCACCCTGTGCAGGAATCCATGCATACAGAGTTGAGTGCAGGGAGCTGGGCAGGCAGTCGCAGGGTGCTCAGCACCCCGCACCCACGCGCTGCCCCTGCTCCCTCCCAGCACGTCCCGCCCGGCTGCCGGGGGCACCTTCCTCCCCTTGTTGGGGGCTGGTTTGGGCACTCCCAGCTCAGAGCCGCCATCTGTGCTGTCCTGTCTCCTCCCCTCGCCTCTCCGCACCAACTCCCACAACT
>NW_010244922.1:17214-29626 GCF_000690775.1 Eurypyga helias | reverse complement strand
GATGGATGGAGAGGAGAAGAGGGGGGACCTGGTGCTGGGCTTGCACTGCTGCCTGTGTGGTAAGAGGGAAGGGATGAATGTCAGAGGAGGGACAAGAAGGGAGCAGCTGGTGATGGGTTTTATCTCGTTGCTCCCACTCATGCTCAGCCCCTGGGATTCAGCTTTGAGCACCCACCAGCTGCAGCCATGGGTGCTGCCCCAGGACATCCCTGTCTCCCCCACAACCCCAGGCCCCAGCCTCAACAGGAACCTCGCTCCAGCAGGATCCGATGGGCTGTAGATGGCCATGTCCGGCAGAGCTCAGCAATGACACCCTTCTCCATCCCTCCCTCACCATCTCCTGCCCCTTCCACCAGCTCCAGGCACCACTGAGGATATTTTGGTCCAGAGATTGCATGGACCCCATCAGTTCCCATAGCAGGGGGATCACCTCCAGCCTGGACTCTTCCTTGGGCCCCCTACCCTCCACAGCAGTGGGACAGGAGCAAGGAGGGAGCACAACCCCCTTCACAGGGACACTTGGGGGGAGCTGTGGGATGCCCCGACCCACCTCACCCCAGCCATAAATCCTGTCCCGATTTCCCGCAGGCGCTAGAAGCTGATTTGATTCTAATTTCCTTCTCTTGACTCAAGATTGAGCCTTTAATCCCCTCCAGCAAGCAGCCCCCGGCCATACACCCTCCTCCCCTTCCCCTTTTCCTTCCCGTCTCCACACCAGGCTGGGCAGCGAGCGGGGCCAGCTGGGCTCCACCGCCAGCCCCGAGGGGCTCCCCACCAGCCCTACGCTTATCTGACCCTTCCCCTTCTGCTCAGCCTTGGGCTGGGGGGGCAGCAACAGCAGCTCATATTGCTGCAAAACCTGAGATGGGTCCTGGGTTCCCCCCTTGTGCCGGTGAAGGGCAGGATGGAGAAAGTGAGGGGTAAATCTCTACCTTTGAGGGGGAAGGCAGAAGGTCTCAGGGCTGTTGAAACTAGGAGAGAGCCAGGGAGCACACTGCAGTATGGAAATCTGCTTCTGGATCATCAACTCCACGTCTTTTAGGGCAAAACAAGTAGCAAGGGGTTAAATCACAGCCAGGGGATTTCCAGCTGGACACACAGCTATCGCATCCAGGCTTTGCTAAGACCGGGAGGGTGATGGAATCATAGAATCATAGAATGGTTAGGGTTGGAAGGGACCTTAAAGATCATCTAGTTCCAACCCCCTGCCATGGGCAGCGACACCTTGCACTAGACCAGGTTGCTCCAAGCCTCATCCAGCCTGGCCTTGGACACTTCCAGGGATGGGGCATCCACAGCTTCTCTGGGCAACCTGTTCCAGTGCCTCACCACCCTCTCTGTGAAGAATTTCTTCCTGATATCTAATCTAAACCTCCCTGATTTCAATTTGTACCCATTACCCCTTGTCCTGTCACTACAGGCTCTTGTAAAAAGTCCTCTCCCAGCACCCCTGTAGCCCCTTCAGATACTGGAAAGCTGCAATGAGGTCTCCTCGGAGCCTCCTCTTCTCCAGGCTGAACAAGTAGAGTAGATGAGGTCTCCCCAGGCTGGGTTTGCTTTGCTTGGCATCCCCCTTCTCCCTGGTGAACATGAGGTGAGGATGCGGGGGATGCCTCCCCCCCATTCCCACACCCGTCTGTATCTGGGTGAAGCACAAGGTGGAAGGCGGCGCTCAGTCGGGGCTGCATGCAGACAATTAGCAGATTGGAGCATCGTTAAGGGTGTCAGAAACCCTTAATGAGGGTCTGTGGGCTTCTGCCAAGATTTCCTACCCATCCCCATCTCCCCCCCCAGGCCCCCATTCCCTGACAGCCCATCACCCCGGGGCTGCTGTGCTCAGCCTCTGCTGCGGAGTGAATGCAAAACTCCAGCGCCGAGTCGAGCGGGAAGCTGCTGATGTGGGAGAAAAATGGATGTTAGGAAACTACAAGGTGTTTGGCTATGAAATCCAGGGATAGAGAGTGAACTCTGGAGCTGGGGGAGCAGCACTGGCTGAATCCAGACACTGGGAGTTTTGGCTTAGAGGAACTGGCTCTAAGCTTCGAGCACCAGCACAAAAACTGGGGTGTCCGAGTTTCATTTACCCCCGCCATGGGCTGGGGTTATGGATCCTGCTGGCCTCTGCGGTGGGAGCAGAGGCATTTCAGACCCAAGGGGAGGGATACAAGGGGAAGGGGAGGTGAGGGGGGTCACCAGCCTTTCCACACCTCCCCGCTGAAATCCCAGCCTGGGCGGCTGTAATCACCCCCTTTGTCCGGAAGAAAATGCGGGAAGGTCAGGTTACCAAATTATCCCCATCTCACCCTCTCCTTCCCGCTTCGTCCCTCGCCGGCTGCCCCCGCCACCGGCTATGGTTACCCCACGGACAAAGGTGCTGGCGACAAGGGGCTGGAGGTCCCCAGATGGGGACACAGCCCAGCCCACGGCGCTTTCATCTCCTCCCCACCAGCCTGGGGAGCAGAGATAACCCCTGCCCCGAGCAGACTGCCTGGCGAGATACGATCAGAGCCAGCAGGTCAACAAGGCTCAGCCCTTCGGCACCCGAAACCAGAGCGTTTCTCCGGTGCCTTCTGCCTCTTTGCAATTCAACCTCCTCCCCCCGTCGCTGTATGGGGTAGCACAGCCCCGAGCAGCTCCAGCTGCAGCCGTTCCCCTCTGCCTGGTCCTTGCACAGCTTTTCCTGTGCTTCCCCAAGCTGAGCTGCCCCTTTGGGTGCAGGGGACAAAATAAGAACTCCTTTGGCACGTTACATCCCACAATGGGCTCAGTGGCTTTGCCAAGCAGCTCAAATTCGGGCAATTCTGTCAGTGGGATCAACCTGGGAAACCAGCACTTGCTCTGGGATGGGTAAATAAATAATTCTTTGCTGCTGTCTCCCGATCACTGGTGCCCTTGAGCTCCAAGCTCAGCCTGTCCCTCCTGGACCCCACAGCGCCTGGGAAGCATCTCCTGATTGCAAGAACCAAGCCCAAAAGTGCTGCTTGGCCCTTGCACAAGCAGCCCAGGGCTGGTGCTCTGCCAGGGCGGGATGAAAAGCATCCCCTGGCTGCGACAGCGCTTCTTGGCTTTTGGGAAAGGTTATTGCTTGACCAAGTTGGAGGCTCAGAACAGGGACTGGAGAGGAAAAAAACCCCCATCAATCCAACCAAGTGCTGCTCATTCTGACATCCCGAGCCTCAGCCAAAGTCGGCTCCAGTAACACTGCCTTTTCCTCAGAAGGAGAAGCAATATTTGTCTGGGACGAGGGAGCTGGAAAGCCACGCGTTTCTGTGCTTTTCCCACCGGCCCCTTCAATGGCAGAGGACTGGGAGACGTGGCAGATCCCTGCGTGCATCTCCATCGCTCCGTGCAAGGTGAGTATGGGCACTCCCGGTCTCAGCTTGGCTGGGGACGGGCTCCTGCAGCGTAGGATTAGTGCACAGAAAGCATCTTCCTCTGGGGACACGTGCTTTGAACGAAGGCAGGGGGACAGGGACAGAGCAGAGGTCCAGCACCCAGCAGCGAGCGTCAGACGGTGCTTTTCATCAGAGACCTGACAACCCACTGAAACGATGACTTTGTTCCTGAGAGAAACCTGCCCCTTCTTTGAAGTTGCTGGAAGTCCCCTAAAATAAGGAGGCTTTTATGGAAGGGATAATTGCTCTTCATTGCACTGGGAAGCAGTGGGGAGAAGGAATCAAAGGCAAAAACCTCCAGAGCATCTCTCCTGCGGGTAGGAGAAATATAGTATCTGGCTGCCCCCGCCACTCCTGCCTGTCCTGCTGATGCTTCGGTCACCTCTTGGGTTTCATTCATGAGGTTCCCAAAATAACTTTTCCTTTCTCATCAGGACAGGAAGCCTCAAGAAACAAATCAAAGTCCAAGCCTGCTCCAGACGTCGATTCCTCTGGCGTACCAGGCCAGCTGAGGCTGCGCGCGTTGGGATAAGCAAGAGCAGGGGAAAGCACTTTTTAATTTCCTTGAAGCCGCCCGAATTTTGGCATCGATGCTTGCTCCGCGCTGCGCTCACACGCTGCCTCCAGCTCCCAGCAGTTTCGGCATCGGTGAATTTGACCCAGCAGTTGCAGTTTTGCGTCGTGGGGACAGCTTCACCGGCCACCACCCAAGGTGCTGCCGTGACCTTTGGACTTCCCTCACTCCCAGATGTGTCCCCAAAACTTTAACACATGTATTTGCATCGCCCTGACATGTGGGACTGGATCCCACATGTTCTGGCGGAGCAAGAATTCAAGGTAGGGCTTCCAAATCCCTCCCCAGCCCCTGGCCACTGGCTCCTCCATCCTGGCAAAGCTGCTGAGCTGGGAACTGCAGACAAACCACTGAGTTTTGGCTCCGAAGTGCTGGCCGGAAGGATGATGCAGCCGAGGACCCAATGTCCCCGAGGAACCCTGCCAGCTACCGTGGGGCTCAGCCGTCCCTGCTCACACCCGGGACTCTGCCAGGGCTCTCTCTGCATTTCAGCGGCTGCCGGGTGGGGCCAAGCGAGGCCGGCTCTCGCTGGCTGGCACGGCTGCTGCTGGCAGAGATGGCTGGGAGGATGCTCAGCCTGCTCCCGCGCTCCATCCCACCTGCCAAGGAGGTTTTTGGCCAGGCTATAACTACACGATGCTGTAGTTGTTGCAGTCCAGTGGCTGTAGGTGCATCCTTATGCCAAGGTGAACCCTTATCCTCAGCTGCTGTATGGCTCCAGGGCTTTGGCAACTGCAGAAACAACCAAAAACCAGAAAAATGACCCATTTCTGCAGCCAGGAGCTGGCACTGGGCTTGGCCCGCTCCTACCTGAAGGAGAGAAGGGACCACAGCAGGGCGGTACCTTTTCATCACAGACCCAGCAGCCCGCTGAAAGGATGACTTTGTTCCATGGAGATGCTGGGGATGCTCCTGGGAGATGCTCCAGCAAAGCCCCGGAGCTGCGGGAGGAAGGAGCGAGCTTCATGCAGCACATCTGGATCTGGACGAGGACATCTGCCCGCAGCCCGCCAGCTGCAAGACATCGAGCGTGCACCGAGGGAACCGCAAACTCCCCCGTTCGTGGGACAGCGTCTGATCCAGCGCAGAACGAAACCCAAATATTTTCACAAGATTCCCAGGAAGCACAAGTCGGGGAGGGGGGGAGGAAGGGATCCCCATGGCCACCGGCACGTCGGAAACATTCACTTTTCCCTTCTCTTTTACATTTCTTTTATATGCTTGTTAGTCAGTGGTTTTAATACACTTGTGACCCACCCTGTCATGTTATAAGACTTCATACTTGGCGCTGCGGGAGTTGTTTAGTGCATTTCATCGGGCCGGGGCGCGGGGAGGGCCTGAACCCCATCTGCATGCGTGGAAAAGCACCGTTGCTGTAAAAACACATGGGAGCATTTTGTTCCTTCATTGGATGACAAAAATGCATTAACGGATTACTATTATTAAGCTGGGGAATGACAAATAATCCACCTCTGAAGAATGCCCTAGTGAGGAACAGCTGTGTGATGTTTCGTTATAGCAAATATTTCCGTGAGGACCAGCAGCTGGCCGGGACAGACCGGTCTTGGGAGCCTCGGGGAGGAAAAACCAGGGGGAGAAAAGTGTCTTATCAAGAAAATATTTCATCCATCAGGTGACTCAGTTTGCTCTTTGGCTGAATGAAAGGCACCAAAAATAGAAGGCATTCAAGGGGTTTGCAGGGAATAAATGGAAAAGGGAAAAAGTCAGGTCTAATTCTGGCTTCCAGGCTGCGGGGAGGGCGGCGAGTGCAGCCACAGCCCCTGCAGAAATCTGGTCCGAGTTTTGTGCTCATAACAAAGCTGAAACCTCAACGAGTTTCACATGGTTTTGTGTTTCTCCCACAGCATTTTCCGCAGCCACAAAAGCCGGGACTTGAAAAACGACCTCAAAATTGTTATCTGAATCTAGAAATCTCTCCCTGGCCCCTCCGACTCATCCCCTCTGTGAATGGCCGGAGCATAAAGCAGGAGCAAGGTTAACACGTGTGCACCAAACGCACGACACAACCTGCCTCCGGATGCAAATCCTTTCCAGACAGGGCCAGAGCTCTGCTCGCCTTTCCCTGTGTCCACTGCCATGCTCGTCTTTCCTTAAGAAACACTCAAGTGTCACAAACCCCTGTCCCCAGATCCCCTTTGACCACCCACAGTGCCACGGCAGCGGGATGCCGCTGGGAAGAGCCGTGGGATGCCATGGGGACCACGGGGACTGCGATCCAGACCTGCCTATGCATTTCTTGGAGCAGCAGGGAAGCAGTTGCTTTCTCCCAGTGCTGCCTTTTCTATTCAGCACCAAGAGGCAGCTCTGTGATTTTTGTCGCACGCTGGTTAATTAAAACGTCGCTGGCTGCTCGATGTTCGCGAAGACGTGATGGCACTGTGTCCCGGTGGGCTCTCGCCATCGCGTGCGAAAAAGGGGCCAGACAAAACGTCTTGAAAGAGCTCAACGCCGTCTGCCCGTGGGCATCGCAGCTCGGGCTGTCACTTTGGCTCTTAGTCCCTGAATGGCCAGAGCCTCGAAGGAGCTGGCAGGGCACGCGCTGCCGGCAGCATCCTCGCGTTTGCAGCAGGATCAGCGCCTGTTTGCAAGGCGGGGGAAGATGATGGGAAGGATTTAGCCCCAGACGTGGGGCTGCTGCAGGGCACGGAGCAGCTGGGAAGCGAATCGCGATGCTCCAGGGCTGCAGCAGAACGTCAGCCGACAGTTTGTCTGTCCCTGACGGGCTCCGGGGCTGATCACACACCACATCACCCCACGTGCTTTCCCCGCAGGGCTGGCTTTGCAGCGGAGCAAAAACTGCTGTTTGCCAACTCCTGCTTTTGCTCTAGAGCAGGGAAGAGCCTGGGAACAACCTCTTTCCCGACACCTTCATCTCATCCCCAAAAGACGCTGCTGCCCCCATCTCCCTTCGCTTTCCAGGCAAAGCCGCTGCCTGCAGACCCAAGGGGACAAGCCTGTGCATCCCCAACCTTCCCCAAAACAGCATCTCCAAGAATGTTATCAGGTTAAATGGCAAAATGCAGCCCCAGCCCCAGCAGCAGGGGCTTATTCCAGGAAAATCCAACAGCGGGACCTCGTCCCAAAGACATTGCTGCACTGGAAGATTTTGCATGGGGTGTTTGATTGCATTTCCTCCCCGTTTTGCAGCACGGGACACAAATAACAAGCACATTGTTGCTTTGCACCATGCCTACCTGCATCTCCAGGGCTGTTCCCAGGTCCTGCTCTTGCTGCTCCTGCCACCACTGACCACAAGCTCTCCTTGGATATTTGGGATGGGAGAAGGCTCACCTGAGCAAGCAGCAGGTTAAACCCATCACCACCTCAATGCCACACTTCCCTAGGACCGAGGGGAAGGGAAAACAGGTTTATTATCCCTAACTGAAGTGAACTCACAGACTTCTCCCTCCTCCCCCACCAGATGCAGCAAGAGCTTCCCAAAGAAACCTAGAAGGCCATTTTTCCATGAAGATATTCCCTTTACCTTCCAGCCTCCCCCACACTTCCCACATTAATTTAAAACAAATTAAACTCTGGCTACACCTGGCTCCCTCCAGGCTGGCCAAAGGGCTGCGGGGCATCCCGAGGGGATGCAGGTGAGCGGGGTCGGGGCGGGAGGAAGGATGCAGCTTCCTTAACCATCACCTGGGTGTCACAAGGAAGGTGCCAGACCACCCGATCCCCAGCATAGGATCCCCAGGGATCTGCGGAAGGATCGTGGGGTTTAGCAATGCGACCCTGGCTGGGTCTGTGCGGGGTGTCGGATGGTGGGAATCGGGGTTCAGGATGATATTTTGCAGAGCTGTAAGTAGCTGGGAGGGCTTTTCTGCTCGGCTATGATTTTTACCAGAAAGAAGATAACATTTGCGAGCTTTTCTGGGGGGGAAAAAACCCTCAACCAATGATGAAGACAAGACTGTTCAGTTTTACGGCTCCATAAATCAGCCCTTGGGCCCCCGGCCTGGGGATCACCCTGGGTAAATCATCACCTCTTCTCAAACAAAGTCCAGCACTGGCACAAGTTGGAATGGGAGGAAACATTATCCCGTTTTCCATCCCTGCTCCCCCCTCGCCTTCCTCTTGGGAGGAGGTTTTAGGTTTTCAGTGAAAGTCACTGCATATACTTATAATTCCAGTTTTTAGCAGCTGACACTTCCCCTGCTTTCCGTCAGCTGCGAGCTCTCCGGTTCCCAACGAAAGGAAGAAACAAATAAATAAAAGCTGCTATAAAAACAGCCACATTCTGCAACGATTTGAGGTGAAATGAAAACCCAGCTTCCTGTTTACCAAAAAAATAAATGGGAGGGGGAATATTTTTGATGACCTTTAAGCCAGTCCCTCCTCCAACCCTGCTTTTGCACCAACAACCTCGGGGTTTAGCTTTCACCTCCTCTGCCCCCCCGGAGAGAGAAAGTCTGGAGCAAGGGCCGAGGGGGGAACTGAGCTGGGAGCAAATCGTGCTGCCCATTCAGGCAATCCCATGGGAGCTTTGGGTTCACTTCATGGATGCTTTCCTGCACAGATGCTCTTTGGAGGAGGTCATGCTCCCATCAGCCCTCTCCCTCTGCTCCCTGGGGGGCTGCAGGAATGGGGCAGGGTTGCTGTGATGCCCTCCCCACCTCAGCCCCCTGGGAAACATCCTGGGTGGCTGCCTGTCCCGTCTCTGCTGGAGCATCACTTTGCTTCCCTGATACCGCTGAGAGCTGCTGGATTTCTGCATCCTATTTATTTTAGGGGGATTATCGTATGGGTTTTGGATCCGCAGCCGCTTGCTCTCTGCATTCCCCGCCGGCTCCCTGCAGCACGGAGGATCGAGCAGCGCTGCGGCCGTGGGAGCCTCAGAAAGCCAGGATGTTTCCCTGGTCCCAGCGAGCTGTGGGAAGGGCTGTGGGGGCTGCAGCCCAGCTGTGGGTCTGGGCAGACACAGTGAAGGGCTGGAGGGGACCTGGAGGCAAAAATCTGCTGGAAAGAGCCTGTCCCAATCCCCTCCACCTGCCCTGTGAGGAGCCCAGATAGGAAATCGCTCCCACGACCCTACAGAAACGCCTTTTCCCCGTGACGTTAGCAAGGCATGGCAGGCAACAGCTGGGACATCTCAGCTTTTACCTCTTACCTCCCATTGCTCCCAATTTCAGGTCCGAGATTAGCACGGCCCGTTTCCCCCGGCTGCGGTTTATGGTTGCACGTTTCTTGCTCGGCAGTAATAGCAGCGTGGGCACTGGCGCCTCGCTGGATGTGTTGCCTTCACCATCCATCAGCATTTCTGCCCAAAAATCACCTATAAAATCTGTCCAAGGGTAAAGAAAACTACTCCAGGAGCTCCTTGAGGCACAGTGACGTGTTATCCCAGGAAAAATGTGGAGAAACCACCTCCATGGGTGCATTTTCCCAAGAATTTATGCCTGGGGAATGGGGAGATGGTGCAGCATCCCACGAGCAAGGGGACTCACATGATGCAGTTGGACTAACAGAGCATCCCGAAGGATTTGCTCACACCAGGCATCAGCTCTGGGCTGCCACAGGATCAAAAATTCTTCTGTGGATAAATGTCCCTACCGTGATCCACTGGCCAGTGCAGAGCCCCGGTGGAAGCCAAGCACCCAACTCCTCTGCCAGATCCCTGGCACCAGCACCACCCCCAGCACCAACACTGCCAATACCTGTATTTTCAAGCTTGTGGAGCCATTTCCCAGCATGGATGGGGTGTAGGAACCAGTCGTCTTCTCCATGCTGAGCCCTGCCACGAGCTCGTCCTCAACTGCGACCATCCCCTTTCCCCAGCCCCACGTGGCTACAGCTCCCCATCCCCTTCACAGCCTTTCCCAGGGATCTATATCGGATCAATACGCGTCTAGTCACGAGGTGAAAGGTGAATACATTAAAATACACTTAGTAAACACCATCCGCAGAGATGGTGAGTAGGTGAAGGCAAGAAATCATTGTAAAATGCCCCTGGAAGACACATAACAGGAGAGAGCTGCATCCGAGAGCCGATAAATCTCCAGCCGTGGATCTGAGCTCTAGGTGGAGAAGCTTTGGAACAAGTGGGGCAGGATCTAAAAGCAGAAAATGTCATTTGCTTTCCAGGAGGGATATTTCCCCAGATCCTCTCCCTGACCCAGTTAATTTGGAAAAGGCTTTTGGGGCCAGCAGCCGGGCACAGGAATGGAACATTGGGGATGCGCTTGGTAGCCCTGGGGGATTTTTTGCACATAAAAGTGTCTTTGGTTTCTAAGGGATTCAAGCTGGGGCCTTGGACATGGCAGGAAACATCCCTGGGAAATCTCAGCACCCGTGTGCAGCCCTTCAGACCCCTGTACTGCGGTCGGGGGGAGCAAACTCCCCAAAACTGCCTGTGGGACTCTGCAAAAAAGTAGCAAGCAAAGCCAAAAGGAGAGGGGATCTGGGGGAAAGGGCTGGGAGGTACTTCAGGGTTTGGGGTAGGACAGGTGGAATGGTACCAAATTGCACTCAGAGCTGGATCTGAGCTCAACAGATGCTTTGCATAAAGAAGATTTTGCTGGATTTTACTTTCATTTGGAGCGGTGGGAGGCAGGATGGACAAGGGCCTGGTGCCCCCAGCCCCTCTCCCCAAAAAACAGGCTCTCTTTGCCACCAGCCACAGTGTGCTGGGGACAGAGAGGCTACAGCAGCACTTGCACTCAGTGGGTACCCAAATCCTGGTTTGGTCCTACTCGTTCGATCATGGGGATCTGTGCCCAGAGCATCAGCACCCAGGAAAACAAGGATCTTTGTTCAAACCAGGATTAACTGCGACAAGTGGGAAGCATTGAAGATTCAATACAGCGCTCCTCCTAGCCCTGCTTAGGGCAGCAGGATTTCCAGCCACTGCTAGTGGCATCCATTGATCTGGGAAATTTATTCCCTAGAGACTTACAGGAAATGGTTCAAATCAATTTAGACCCAATTATCACACCAGTCACCTACGAGCAGGGTAATGAGAAAGCTTTCCTCCCTCTGCCACAGCAGAAGGAGAAACCCAGGAAAAATGAGTGTGTTACTCCAGGCAGGACTCGTGGGGGTCTTTAAAGGTGCCCCCATATATCCAAGGAGAGTAAGATAAATAAAACATCATCGCTGGGGAGCGGCCCAGGGTTTCCGTTTGGACACTTTGGCTTTGCTAGCAGGCAGACTGGCTTCCCAAACCCACGGAAACCCCTTTGTGCCTGCACAAGGAGCAGCATCAAATATAACCGGTCTAACGGAGAGCTCCCGGAAGAGATGCTGACGTGGCGTTTGGTCCCAGGAGCTACATCGGCTTCTGGAGAGCAAACTGGAGCTGGTCTGCTCCATCCATCCATGCTCCCGTGGCTTGCTAACACGAATATCTCCTTTCTTCTTGGCAGAAGCCCCAGCCCAGGGGGTGGCAAGTAAATATGAGGACAGGATGGCTGGGACAACAACGTGGGAAAGTCTGGTATGCAAAGCACAATACATGCGTGGAGGAGGAGCGCATCTCCCCTGTCCAGCGACACGGACACCCCACCCAGCGCTGCAATATGGCAAAACACTCAGAGCCATCATCCGCTCACCTCCGAGCTCAGCCCAGAAGCATTTGCCCGGGATGAAGCTCCGCAGACCCGGCCTGGGGCCAGCCACGCTGTTCCTGACGGCTGAGGGAAGAGTTAACACAGATGTTAGGAGGCAAGACCAGAATACAGGATCAGCAATAAATCTGCTTGCCCCCGGCGGGGAGCAGAGCAATAAGAAAGATTAAAGGAAGCAACCCAGACCTCTGCTTCCATTGATAAACAAGAAAACAACAACAAAACAGCTCTGGGATGAACACGGCAGAAGGAAAGCTGTCTGCACGGCTGCCGGGGGCGTGAGGCCGCCAACCCACGCTTGCACTCACATCTGGGACTTCTGCTTCCGCCTTCTGGAGCGATGCAATACCCAGAAGCCACCATGGATCTCATGCAGTGATGGCAACCCCTGGAAAAACGAGAGTCCCTTTGGGATCGTTTGCTACCACTGGTCAAGCGAAGATCCCTGGAAGATGCGAGAAAGGGATCACAGAATCACAGACTGGTTTGGGTGGGAAGGGACCTTAAAGACCATCCAGTGCCACCCTCTGCCATGGGCAGGGACCCCTCCCACTAGACCAGGTTGCTCCAAGCCTCATCCAGCCTGGCCTTGGACACTTCCAGGGATGGGGCACCCACAGCTTCTCTGGGAAACCTGTCCCAGTGTTCCCCATGCTCTCCAGGAAGGATTCCTTCCTGATGTCCCATCTCGATCTCCCTCTTTCCATCTAAACCCATTACCCCTTGTCCTGTCACTCCCTGCCCTTGGGAAAAGTCTCCCCCAGCTTTCTTGTAGCCCCCCCAGGCACTGGAAGGGGCTCTAAGGTCTCCCCGGATCTTCCCTTCTCCAGGCTGAACACCCCAACTCACCCCGC
>NW_010244922.1:545-17036 GCF_000690775.1 Eurypyga helias | reverse complement strand
CCAGCCCAGGATACGGTTGGCTTTCTGGGCTGCCAGCGTACACGGCCGGCTCATGTCCAGCTTTTCACGCCCCAGCACCCCCAGGTCAAGATCTCCTCAGGGCTGTTCCCAATCCTCTCCATTGTCCTCCCCATCCCTTCCCTCATTGCCCTCTGGGCTTTAGTTTCCTCCATTATTTTCTTTGTTCGTTTTGCAGCATCCGATAAGGGTCCCTGCATGGGGAAGGTGGTGGCTGAGGTGTGGGAACCCAACCCATCCATAGATCCAGCATCTGCCCCCGCTCCAGCACCTGGAACGCATGAGGTTTATTCTAATGGTGGATAAACAGGATAAAAAGGGATGAAAGAAGACTGAGAATAATTAAATGAGTGGCAAGCTAATAACAGAAGAAGGCAATCATGACCTGTATCAGGGTAGAATCTTTCACATCATATCCTGGAAAAATGTGATGATGTTAAAGGCTTTTGGCACCCAGATCCCAAAAGCTTGCGCTGAGCAGAAGTGTCTTTCTTAAAGCACTTCAGAAAGTGCCGAACAAGCCAGCGACTGCACACCACAGCGTTTATACTCGGATTACAAGCACTTAACACCTTCTGGTTGTCTTTGCAAAGCAAGGCAAAGACCTATGGATCCCTGCTCCAGACCTCATGAAACCAAGGGTAACCAGCCGGAGAAAGCAGCTCACAGGAGCAGTTTTCCCTTTATTTAATTCTCCAGGGGAAAGCAGCCCTGGGGCAGAGCTTGCCATGGAGAGGACGAGGAAACGGGGCTCTCCCCGAGCTGCCGGCCTCGCACCGCGAAGGCGTTGAGCCGAATCGATTCTGTCCCCGTCTCGTGGTTGCGGCTCCCCCCATCGCGGGGACAGCTGGAGGGTTCTGACGCCCGAGCGAGGCCCATGGGGCTCCTCTGCTCCCACCTGCCCGCGTGGCATCGCGATTAGCTGCAGCGGTAACGGCTGCGATGTCAGAGTGGGAGGATTATGGCTTCAAAAAGAAGAATAAGCAGGAGGAACAAACGACATCCTTCTCCCAACATGAGGAATACCCAAATGTGCGGGTAATGCTGCTAATTAAGGAAAAGAGAAGGTGCTGGCAGCACTCCCGGCCACCGATGCTGCAGTCTGCCGGGGGTGAGGTCACCCCACCGACAGCTCCAGCTTTGCACAAGGACCACCCACCACCTCCAGGCATCCCTCAGGATGCCCAGCCAGTCTCCGTCCATGGCTTCACACTGGATCCAACCACCAGCAGCTCTCTCAGGGTCTCTGGAGGCAGAGAGTACCCAGAGACACTCAATTAATAGGGAAAAGTTATCAGCGAAGCGACCCCACAGCCTGTCTTGTCCCGAGTCTGCTGACAGCAACCAGCCCCATGAGTATCACAGGGAAACATCGCAGCCCCACAGCCAAGGGCAGAGCCAAGCCTCTCAAACACCAGCCTACTCTTAATTAACTTGAGTTCAGCCTCAGCCTCTCCTCCAGGACCCTTTCCGTGAGCGTGAGGCACAGCCAAGCCTCCAAGCTCTCATGTAAACACTCGGTTCCTCCAGAAAACGCCAGTAACTCATGTGACCCACACTATTTATTTTTGTAAGGCCATTCCTTCTGCCCTGGTGCTGCAGATTCTGCTTTTGACACCGACTTTCTCTTGGAGACCAAAAGGCACAAACCCTTGGCGTTTAACCTTGCCGTGCCGTAGGTCCCTGGATGGGGACAGTCTGCCTGTGGGGGTGAGATGCTGAACACATTCGGATGGGAATCCTATAAATACCCTTGATTATTCCCTACCCCCTTGCTGCATCCTTCCAGCAGCCCTGCCTTCTGCATGCCTTCCCTCGCCCTGTTATTTGCTTCTCCCTCCCGGTCCCGACCTCCTGAAGGCGTTGGGGCTCTCATCCTCCCACAGACCATCACAAGTCAGGAGACTCGGGGGGGGCTTCAGAGGAGACCCAGGCGTTTTGCCACCAACGCCTATTATTCTTGGCCCCGTCAGGGAAGGCGGGAAGGGAATCTGCCGCCCGTGGAGAGAGGCTCAGGGGCCAGGCTGATGGCAGGAGCAAACACTGGGAACCAAACAGACTGAAATTAAAGAACATCTGGCCAGGAGCAGCCGCAGCCACCCGGGCACAGTGGCCAAACGCCAGCCCAGCTTGCCAGAGCGCTCCCGCAACACACGCCTCTTCAGCGAGACCAGAGCAGGACCCCTGCTCCTTCCTCTGCTCTGATACCAAAATCCCTCCTACATCTCCCATCTCGCTGGGTTTCCTCTCCACATCCCCACCACCCTGCGGAGCAGCTCAGCACCAGGGTGCAGGCATGGTCCTCGCCATTCCTCTCTCCCATCGCTCTCCGAATGGGCTGTGAGATGGAAGCGGTCACTGCCAGGCTGCTGGAAACAAGCTGGGCTCCATTAGCAGAGCCCAGGGATGAGCGTGCTCTCCATCCACCCTTTTCCTGGCAAACACTCTGCTCCCATCAGGAATCGTTCAGCAAAAAGGCTGGGCTCTCCCGGGATACTTTTCTTGCAAAATGATACCAAGAAGAACTTCACATCCGTTATCCTGAGTTGGTGGCATGTCCAACCCTGTAAACACCAAGAGATCCTGCTTTGCAAACCGTCTGTCTTCCCAAAGGACCCCACTGAGGGGTGTCCATGAAGTTGCCATGGCAGAAGCGTGAGGAGGGATCCGTCCCCACATGGTCAGCATCACCCGGCTGCACCCGAGCGGGCGATGCGGGGGCACTCGCGCTGGGGGGTATTTCCAGACCCACCTATTCCCAAACACTCTGGGGAAGGGAAGAGTGGAAAGCACCTCTCTCTCTCCCCCTCATTCCCAGAAAGGCTCTCTTGGCTGGGAAGGAAAGGATTGCATGTGCTCAGCCACAGTGGGAGCCAAGCCCTGATATTTGGCTCAGCAAGAAGGTCACGAGAGGCGACCCGCTCGCCTTCCTCCAGCTAAGGGAGGCTGAAAATCCCGGCCTCAGCCAGAAACACTCAGGGGGACAATCCACCCAAAACCCCCAGGCCCAAGCCGAGGTGCCCACCGAGCCCCACGCCGCACATGGGGGTACACGGGGGGTCCAGGAGAGCTGGTGGCAGTGGCCATGATGCTGAGCAACGAGGGGTGGCAGCTCTTGGCTGGCCAAAACACCAGGCATCTGGCTTCGCTTCCCACTGAGGAGCTCCAGACTGAGCAAAGACAGAAAATAAAGGATAAAGCCATCAATTGAGGCGGACAGCTCGCCCCAGCCCTCGCCCCTCGGTGCAGGGGCACGGCCAGCCCTTGACTCACATCCCCAAACATGTCAAAGGGCTCTTTGTCTCCCACCAGCACCAGCCCGCTCGCCCGGGATGGGAGCAGAGGCGTTAGCCTGTCCGTGGGGATGCTGCGAGCCCCGTGGATGGTGGGGAGCAGCCACCTGCACCCAGGGGTGCTCCGCAGTTCCTCCCACAGCGCGTCCCCAACGGGGCGATGGAGCCTGAAGGCAGCTCAGCTCGCCCACACCAGGCTCAAACCCCTTCGGAAGGGGCTTGACCCGGGGGGCCATTGCCCTTGCACGGGAAACACGTGCACTCCAAGGCTTCAAGCTAATATCAAGCCTTTTCACCCCCCGCATTCGGGGCGCTGGCTGTGCAGCCCAGACCATCCAGCTCGTTCCAGCCGTGGACTTGGGAGCTGATCCCTCCAATCCAAGGCACCCTGCCGCTCTCACAGTCCCGGCCTGTGATTTATTTAATCGATCTTTGGACAAAGTCTTACATGTATTTCCAGTTTCCCTGGGAGGTTTGGATATTTTTTTTTTCCTTTCCCCCCCTCTTTGGCATCAGCTGTGCTCTCCCTGCAGGGACAGAGAGGAGGGGGGAGTGGGGAACGCAGCCGGAATCGGATTGCAACCTTCACACGTTTCCAGGCTTTTGGAGCCCTGTTTCCCACCAAGAAAGCTGGAAACCTCAATCTGTCAGGCCACCTAAACAGAAACACATGGTTGCAGCTCAACTTGCCAGCCAGCAACGTGAAGTGAGGAATCAAAGCGAGGGAGAAACGAAAGGAGGGACCCACGGGAGCGGGTTGGGCAGCCAGCTGGGGACACGGGCAATTCGGTGGCTCTCGAAAAGATGAGGAGATGAAAGATGTTCTGAGCTGGAAAAGAGAAGAAGAATTTGAAACCTCAGAGCAGAGAGGATACGGATGCTGGACAAGCCCTGCCCGAGGGTGAAGTGAGGAATCAAAGCGAGGGAGAAACGAAAGGAGGGACCCACGGGAGCGGGTTGGGCAGCCAGCTGGGGACACGGGCAATTCGGTGGCTCTCGAAAAGATGAGGAGATGAAAGATGTTCTGAGCTGGAAAAGAGAAGAAGAATTTGAAACCTCAGAGCAGAGAGGATACGGATGCTGGACAAGCCCTGCCCGAGGTGCCCGAGGGGATGGGGAATAGCGTGGCTGAGTTACACCCGCTGCAACCAGGGGAAATCCATTGAAATTTCCATCAAAAGAGGAGCTCCTGCTTGCATTTGGACTGTGCCGCTGAACACGCCATTCCAAGGAAAATAAAAATCCCACAGAAGCACTTAAAATATTTGCATTAAATACCCAACAAGCCTATCAGGATTAATAGCATTACAGTAAATTCCAGACAAATTAATAACCATTAGGCCGTCACGTAAAAGCACTCCTGGAGCTGGCTGGCCTAAGCCTCACGGTAAATCACTTTGCTATCAGTAGCCAATCCTCCCTTCACACACCAAGAGCTTCTTCTGCGAGCAGTGTCTCGTGATACAGATAAAAACACCCCGACGGCATCATGCATTGGCACCCCAGGCTCCTGCAGCCTGGTGACGAGGTGCATCGTCACCTGATCACAAATAAAAGCCACAAAGGCTCGAGAAAGGCTTTACTCATAGTATTTTTTGTGATCCAAAAGCATTAGGATAAAAGTGTTCGGGAGCTCAGCCCTTACCTGCTTGCTGTTACGTACAGGGCAAAGCTTTCAGAAAGGAGCCCAGGGAGGAAGAGGGATGCTTTGGGGTTAATGGAGCACGGGGGAGGATGCATCTGATTTCCAGCTGCCGTAAATTCGCTGCATGATCTTACCCAATTAATCCACCACCCTGGCTCAGTTCCCTCCCTTTTCCCACCCAGCAAAGCAAATTTGCATCCAGGGATTTGTAGTCGGTTTGTCCCATCGGCTGCGCACAGCTGGCCCCCGACCCCATCTCACGCGCCCACCCCAGGCCCGTCAGGCGTGGAAGGGGAGAGGGAGGGTTTGTCTGCACTGCTGCCGTCGGCGGTACAAACCCCTTCAGCCTCAGCTGCCAAAAAGCAGAAAAAATGAGAAAAAAGCTTCCCAAACCCATAAAAGATGAGTGGAAATGGGTGAGGGGGAGCGGATGGGGAGAATTAACATCTCCAAAGTAATTACATCATCACGTCTCCCAACCAGCTTTGAAAATGTTGACCTCTACACACTCAATCCCTGAGATTAATTACCCCGGTTAATCGCAGCTGTAATAACTGGCTTAGTCAGCATTATGACACTCTCATCCTGCGGGTCTGCTTCTTACCTGGAAAAATGATCCCTGGTTTTTCCCTGCCCATTCAGCTGCACTGGGGTGGAGGAGACTCCTGCCTTCCTGGAAGGATTGTTTTCAGCTAGGATTTACCTACTTGTTTTCATGTAATCATGGTTTTTACCCTGCCCTCCTGCCACGGTTGGGTGCAGGAGGCTCCCAGGAGTAGCTCAGCACCCGCGCAACCTGCCACTACTCTCCCAAAAGGACCCAGCAGCTTTTATTCCACTGTTTATTCCAGCATTGCTGGTGTTTTGCCCCAGCCATGCAGAGTGAAGCAATCACCAAGCCCCGATTTCCCACCTCAGGGCTGGCCGACACTCAGACAGATGTTTTCTATAAATAACAAAATAAGGAGCACACAAGCTGCAGAAATAGGGAAAGCAAATCCAATTAGGTTGGAAAAATTCTTTGCCGGGCTTGCAAAAGGTCTGTGGTTAATCATCTTGCAGGGTGCATCTCTATGAAAACAACTGAGATTTCAGGTCCTAGTTCAGTCTCTCCTTCGGGGTAAAACCTGGCTGTGGGGGTAGGGAGATGCATCCTCATCCCTATCTCTTTGTCTGCTTTAGAATGAAGAATGGGAAAATCTGAGTCAAAAACAACAAAAAATAGGGTATTTGCCGAGGGGAGAAGGGAAAGAAAGCTTTGGAGTTTGCTTGATTCCCTATAATAATGATTGATTTTTCTCCCGCTGCGCTCTCAGATTTTGGCTCGGGATCTGGGGCTCCCCTGGGAACCAAACTGCAGTGTAGGTTTCACTTAAATGGACAATTTGTTGTTTTAACTTGCTAAAACCTCAAAAACCACAACAGGGCTCGGTTGTACAAGCTGTTTCTTTCCTGTCTCAGGTCAAGCGACAGCCGAAGGACCCTGCTAGGTTAGCTGGGAAAGCACGATGCCGGAGACGGCTTACGCTTTCAAGGAGCTCCCCCCGTGATTTTTGGTGTTTGAGGTGGTTCAAGACCTCTGGAAAGCAACCCCAACTCCCCGGTGCAAACCCTTTTAATCTAGCAGCAAGAGCCTAGCTGAGACGCAGCGGTGGGATGCTTAAGTAAAGCAAATTCAGCCTCCAGACATGGGTTTTGTTCTTAAATCAGAGCAAAAATTAACCAGCAACTGGTTGGAACTCACTAGCTAAATAAATAATAAAAAAGACAGAGAAATCTTCTCATGAAGTCATTCAACCGAGGTTGGAAATTGTCCTAAAGGGTCGGAACTACCGAAGAGGACGGCAAAGCCGAGCCGTGGGTTTCTGTCCCTGCTCCAAGGGCTCCTTATGCATTTTGCATTAAGCAGTAATTGGATAAAATGCATAAACAGGCACTGGCAGAGGGAGGAAACCCCGAGATCCATCTCCCTGGAGTGTGTGGCTCCGCTGGACGGAGAGGCTCGGTCTCCGATAGCAGCTTTTGGAAAGAGGTGGTCACCGGTGGGGAGCTGTGCCTTGACCCCAGCCACTCGCCTACGGAGGAAGGACACACATGAATCCTCCACCATGAGGAAGGGGAACTGGGATGTAGTCTTCCCCCAACCTGGAGAAGCACCACAAACCACCCGAAAGAGGCACCAATAGTCCCCATGAACTTCACACACTGCAGTTTTGGGTGCTTCTCCCACAGCTCTTGCTAGTCTGGGATGTCACCCTGAAGCAAGCATCCCCCAACACCCACTGAGGCTCATCTTTGCCTTCAGTTAGGCAGGAGGGAAAAAAACAATCTTGCATTCACTGGGAGACTTTCTGATCTAATCAATCCTCCTTCCTCCCATGAATCGTTCCCTTTGCTGCCGCTGCTAGAGCTCGAGGCGATCGGACAGAGGCCACTCGCCACTTCGTCCCATGAATTAGAGCATCAAGGGACCCGGAGCTTCAGCTGCTTCAAACTGGCCCTGATCCACGAGCTGTCTGGGATCCGGCCATTGGAGTAATTAGGAAAGCCGCATCGTTATCCGAAGCACGGTTTTCCAAGAGCAAATCCATCTGGGTTATTCCCTGGGGAGTCTGAGCTTGTCAACACAAGCTCGCACAACGCGCCATGCTCTGCCTCCTCCCACGACAGCAAGCGTCGCGTTTGGCTGCGGGAAAGGGGTTTGGAGAGAGCAAACGAGTCGGTTTGGGGGTAAAACGGGCACTATCACACCAAAAAAGCAATGCTGAGAGCAATGTCTCAGCCTCTTCGCTCATTAAAAGCCGCTTTTCCCCTCACTGACCTTCCGGCCTTCTCAAGCTGAGGAGGAAGACTTAAAACCCAGCGAATTGAAAAGCAGAGCCTAAGGAAAGGCAGAGATTCCCCCAAAGCCCTTGAACAAGCAAAGCGGCGATGCCGCAGTGCCGGAGGGCAGGGGAGTCGCGTATCAATCACAGCCCGGCCACCCCCGGGAGCCGGGACCTGCTGCCTGCAGCCCTGTCCCCTCCTCGGGGACTAGGCTGGGCTGGAAGCGCAGGTGTCAAGGGGGAGATTTGCAGCTTTTTGGATGGATTTGTTGCTTTTCAGTGGGAATAAAGCAGCTGGAGGGTCGAGGGGTGAGCAGAGCCGAGGGGCTGTGGGGCACATGCAATCGCTGCGGTATTTTTCACTTGGGGGTTCCAGGCGGTGCCTTGTTTTGGGGAAGAAGCCAAGCGCAACCCTGGGCTACACCTCAGCATGAGTCCGGGGTGAACACGCAAACCCACAAGGATGAGTCTGCAGGACCCTGCATTTGAACCGAAAGCCCTTCGTGCTCTGAGCTGAGCCCCCCCAGTAATTAGGAACGTCCCCCGCCACCAGGTCACGGCTAAAAGCTCAGCAATGGGAAAGGGGACTGGGCTGAAATAGCTCAGGTCAGCCCTTCCCTCAGCACTGGGATGGATGGGACACAAAGATCAGTGTCACAATGGAAAGAAGGGGCTGAGAAAGCAAAGCCCCCCAGGAAAGCGCAGGGTCTCAGCCACATGCCACCCCACAAGGAGCCCCCAAACATAGAGCTGAGGCCAAGCCCAGGGCTGATGCTGCTCTGGCACACAGAGATGTCACTTAAAAACACACGTGCAATGCAAGGCGTGGTCACCTCCTTTTTCTAAAGCATTAAGCACCTGCCCCATTTACCCCCTTCCTCCTACACATCCTCCCGGCCCACGTGCCGCTCAGCCCAACAGCCAAATCCCCACACCTCCACCCCAAAATAAGCCCAAAACACCTGGCTCAGGCTCCTTGTTCTGGGCAACCCGATCCCCGGGATGGAAAGCAGCTCCTCTCCGCAGCCCTCTGGGACGGGAGGGCTGAGCGCGGCCAGCACCGGCCGCCCCCGGCTTGGACCTGACCCAGGATGCTGATGGAGTGCGAGTGCTGGAAACACACCACCAGATACCTGTCCTCCGCCTCGCCTCCTTCGCCCCTTTCCCCGCAGCACGGGCTGCTAAAAAGATACATTTTCAATTATAGCGAGGAAATTTTGGGGTAAGGGGCTCATTAGCCAAGTCTGTGAGAGTGCCCAGACCCACCCCCCCAGGACCACCAGCCCCTAGTGCACATCACAAAAATGCATTTCCATGTACCCGAGTTACATCCTTGCCGAGCTCCCAGGCAGGATGCCATCCGTGCGGAACAGCAGCGGGGAGCCCCAGGAGGGAGCGGGCTGGGTGGTCCCACTTTGTGCAGTGCCGTGCCAGGTGGGATATCGCCCCACGGCTGCGATGGGTGAGGTAGGATTTCCAGGCAGGGATTTCTTCTTAGATCAGCCAATGCAGCTGAAAAAAATAATCAGATCAGGTTTAGAGCACAAGAGCCCTTTAGAGGAGCTGCCTCTGCCAGTCTCCTAGAAGAAATTACCTCTCCCAGGACAACCCCCTGTGCTCGGAACGTTCAGGAAGATGTAAAACATCAGCAAAAGGGCCACTCACCTTGATTTTTTTCCTGCTCTGACACAAGGGGAAGCTGCAGCCTTGCAGCTAGCAAGCGGGGAACCCCGCGGCACCTGGGGCTCCCCGTTCTGCCCCAACCCGGGGGGCTCATCCCTAACCAAGAGCACGAGAGTCTCAGCGAGGGGGTGGGGGATGAAGTGTTTTGAGATGAAGCTGGAAAAGTCCTGGGGGGTTGTGGCCCGGCCTGTGGGCGAGCAGCTCTGCATGAAACGTCAATGGGGCAGCATCGCAAGCGGGGCCAGTGCTGGAGCCCTGGTTGCCTGCTGGGTCGCTCACAGAGCAGCTTAAATATTTCCAGGAAAAAGAAAAAAAAAAAGAAAGAAAAAAAGCCAAACAAAAACAAACAAACAAACAAAAAAGAATGAGCAGTTTTTCCCCCCTTCCCCAGATTTTTCAGGGGAAAAACCCCACCAATTTCCCCTCCTTTTCCACGGGTCTCATCCCAATGTACCCCCCTCGCTCCCTTATCCCTGTTTTTATGACAATAAGGCAAAGTTTTCCATGGGGAAAAAAATGCTAGCCTTTGTCCAGCCCACTAAGGAATATTAATCATTAGTATTATTCCATGGTTCCCAGATAGAGCTTATCTCCCCCCGGCAGCCAGCCCAGGGAAGCACAAACACCCGACACAGGCGCGAGCACGGGAAGATGCAGAGGGGGACGGGGCCGAGGGGGAAGGTTTGTCTAAAGCAGCTCTTACCTAGAGATGAGCTGGGGGGGAAATATGAGGTTTTGGAGGAAAGAGAAATGAGAATCCCTGTTCAGACGAGCTCAGGAAGAGGCATCTGAGAAGTTTAACCACCTTCCTCCCAAACCTGCCTGAGAAATTAAGGTTTTTCTAGCCAAGCTGTATCAACTCAAGGGGCCTGGCGAGGGCATCTCCTTCCTCTGCTGTTAGATACACACCGGTTGTCTTTCCAAACCTCTCCCTGCAAACGTCAGGTGTTTACAGCACATTTAAAACACGAGGTGAGATCCTGGCATAAATCCCTTGACTCCAGCAGCTACAACTTAAATATCAGCCGACATGCAAGGCGGGGGAAAAGCAGCCCATCCTAAGGCAGCAGAGCTGCAGACAGCTGCTCTTTTGGGGCCGAAGCAGAGCTTTGAGCCTCCGAGATTTGCTGCTAAGAGAGGGTTTTTTTTCCTCTCCTTGAAGCTTGAGCAGCAAACTGTAAAGATTTCAGCCTCTTCTCTGTCCAGATTAAAATAGCACAGAGGGCATTTTGCACACAGAGGTCTCTTTTTTTTTTCCCCTTATTCTTTCAAAGCCGTGCAAATAACTCAGTCCCAGACAGAGGCATCACAGCGTTTTTACTGATCATTTTAATTTTATTCAGTGCTGCCCTGCTCCGGGAGCTGGGGTAAGAAACCCTGACGGCTGCAAGGCGTGCAGTTTTTGTGCCAATAGATTGTATCGTGTTTATATTCCCTTTTCCCAATGATAGGAGCGCGATGTAAATATGGGACATGACCCGGTAAAATGTTACTGGGACGTGAACCCTTTTCATCTCCAATTTATCATTTCACATCTGCCCTGGAAACCTGGTGGCACGGCTGTTTGCTGAGCCCAGCAGAAACGAGCTGCTCATCTCCGTCCTGCTCGGAAGGAAGGAGATGCTGCGTGATGCGAACCATCGCCTCCACCAGCGATTCATCCAGCAGAACGCCCTGCATCGCCTGAACGGGCAGGATAAATGACTTTTTTTTTCCCCTGAGGTTTGTGGTTTCGAGGCATTGGGGTTGTACCGACCGCCTGCACATGCTCTGCTGTCCTACGGGAAGATTTGCAGGTAAAATTAAAGCCTTGCTTTGAGAAAAATCCGGCGCTCCACACCCAAAATGCAGGGAAGGGCTGCTCACGGCTCCAAATCCCATCTCTGCACAAACACTCCTTTGGCATGGCTTTGTTTTCTCCGGGATTATTCTTTTCCCAGAGAGATTCCAGTCGCCTCTTTGGTTATTTTTATGAAATGATATTCAGCCTCGGAGGGTGGGAAGGGAAATCTGGAGCACCCTCGGGGCAGCCAGCCACAACACCCCTCTCCCAGCATCCCGGACAACAGGGACTCTCTTCCCAAACCCCCTGGAGCAGAAGCAAGAAATTTCTTTACTCCTCATTTTGGCCTGAGAACACCAAATGAGCCAATGCAGAGAAACCCAAAGGAGACGGGGATGAAAAATCATCAAAGCCCCCCGTAGCACAGCAAACCAGACACACATCATTGTCTGGTCCCCAATTTTCCCAGGATAAACAGGACTTTTGCTTGCAGAACAGTGTTTTAAAAGTGTCCTAGGTTATCCAGTTTTCTTGCAGGCTCTGGGCCATAAATAACACCCGGATGTGGCAGGTGGTTTTGGGCAGCAACCAGGTTTTTGGGGTTCGCTGCCCTGGCAGCCCCGGCAGCAGTGGTTGCACCCAGAAACCAGGCGCTGCCCAGAGCGGCTCCCTGCTACCCTCTGCAGTCGCACAACAGAAGGGCTCACAGCCTCCTCTGCCTCCCGCCCGGCTTCTTACAAACCCAGGATTTACCTCCAAACCCTTCCCCAGCCCATCCTCCTGCTCCCCACAGCGGGGTTACCCCACATCACCCCCAGATGCATCCCCAATCGCATCCCCATTGTGAGATATTGGGCTCCAGCTTCACCTAAGACCCCAGGTTTGCCTTATTTTTAGGCAACGCCTTGCCAAACCACCTTCCCCAGCTCTTTAGGAAAACCCCATCACCTGCAGGTGTCTGCAAGAGAAAAAGGAAACGGGGAGGAACCTTTTCATTTGTTTTCCCACTTAAAAAACCCAAACAGGCTCCCACAGCCTTAGCCAAGAGGTCTCCATGCTTGGTGAATGCGCTGCGATGAGGTGTCACCTTTTGGAAATGATTATTCTTCCTTACTGGAAAAAGGTGGAAGACCTGTGCAAAGCTGGGAGCAGGGTGGAGAGCTGGGGCAGTGCAAGAAGCAGGATTTAGAGACAGTTTTCCCAGGAGTGACATTATTTTATATTTTAGTATCCAACAAAGTAGCTTAATGTGCTCCAAAGGCGAAACCCAACTGCTCTTTGGAGGTTCCCAGTTTGTGAGCCCCAGCAAGATGGATCACACACGGCTGGGAGGGTTCAGGATTCGGAGAAGGGCTGAGGGCAGCGAGAGACGGGGCTGTCAGCTCTAAATGTCCCATCTGGATGCCGAATTCTGACAAAGTTTTTAGGAGAACTTTTCCCAGGACAGCACTGGAGCCCAGAGCATGAACATCCCTTTCATATACGTTTATTTAAAATATGGAGCTGCATGATGTACGTGAACACCAGCAGATGCACGTACACAGAGTGATACTTTGGGGGGGTGTGTGTGAAACCTGCGTGTTTTGTATATGCAGCAGAGGATGCAGCAAGATGCAGCTGACTGGCACCCAGGAACCTGCCTTTCCCCCCCAGCTTCGCTCGTGGGTCCCTAAACTTAAATCTGGAATAACTATATTTACCAGCCTGGAGAAATCTTTTGCTACCTGCTAATGAAAGGCTCTGTGAGAGCAAAATAGGAATCAGCCACATTTCATGTATTTCTGGGCGCCAATAACATCCACCTGCTCCCAGCGCATTGGGAGCACATCCCGCCGCATCAGCCCAGCCGAGGAAGGCAGAGCGCATCCAGCAGCTCCTGAAGAGGAGGCAGGAGACAGAGCACTGAACCGTGGCTCAGTGGAGCTGAGCTGAAATCCCACCGCTGTGGCCAAATAACCTTGGGGCGTTGGGCTGCAAAATAAAAATGAGGAGGGCAGCCTCTTTCCCAGAGTAACTGGAAGGGGAGAGGGCTGCATCGGCGGATGCGCAGCATCGCAGGCTGCATATCCCTCTTAATCAGCACCTGAATTGGTTATTTTCCTCCCCTTACAGCTGTCAGGCGTTTGAAGGCTTGGGTTCCCACCCTCGCTCTGCTCCCTTGCTTCTTTTAAGCCTCTGCATGAGCCAGTCTCCCTGACCTCCCGATCTTCGCTGTCTCTCCCAGAGCATCTTCACTCTCAGGGTTGGGGATTTTGGGGTTTTTTTCGGTTTGGTCTTTGGCATTCACAGCCTTGACAGCGCTGCTTTACATGCAGCTGCTCCAGCTTTGCGAGAGCAGCACCGTGGGTTTATGGGGGCATCGGACCCACCGACAGTTCGACCGTGCCGCATCCCTCCTCCTCCACAGCCCGAGAGAACCGAGCCCTTTCCTTTGGGTGATAAACCCCCGAGACACCTGCAAAAGCCACCGGGACCCCCATGGCACGTGTCTCCCCTGTAGCTGAGCTGCTGCTGCATCCGTGGATGTTTGTAGCGTGTTACCAGGGGAAGATGCCCAGCAGCACCCTGCCACAGCTGATTGCAAACCCCTCTCCCTCGCTGTTGCTGCAAGAGATGATGCCAACAGCCAGCCTCCTCCCCTGCCCCCCATTGCACACCTGCACCTCAGGTCACTGCAACCTTTCTGCTTAAAATATATTCCCTCTTCCCGGCCTTTTTTGTCTTTACAGTCTCCTCCTAACCTTACTTCTGCTGAGGTCGGTAACACCTTGCAAAATAATGCTGCCAAAAATAAGGTCCGTTGATAGAAAGCTACCTCGGTAAAAGGGAGGTGCTCGACAGAGCCTCCCCCCTCCCCATTTCACTCCCTCCCGGAGCTCAGAATGCTGTGATTTCTCGGCAGAGCTGAGCCCCCACCAGCATCCCCCCGGCTGAGCCCATCTTCCCAGCGCAGGGTCCCACTAGAGGGCAATAGAAACCCAGGAAACAGAGCTGGGATGAGCAGCACAGGGGAGAAGGGGGCTGGCAGCACAGCCAAGGCTTCCATCTATAGATCACACCTAAAAAAAAAATCTCAGCTGCTCCCCTATAGCCCGGGTTGCCCCCTCCCCAACCCGGGTGGGGTGTGCAGTGGGTGAGGTGTGAGAGGCTGCACCCCCCATCTCCCCCAGAATCAGCCCCTGCTTGCTGCAATGGCAAGAACATCCCTCCCAGGGAGCCAGATCCCCTCTACCTGGGAAAAAAAAAGGGTTTCCCAAAGCACTGGAAACAGGTGGGTAACGTTTGGTTTTGGGAATCTGCACACTCAGAGCCCGTATCTTTACAGCAGCCCCCGGAGCCCCAGCGGGGGTGGCCGGACGGTCATGCCAGGTGCTGCACCAAGGGCTGGAAGAGCCCCGACACACCCCTGTAATCGCACCCCAGGGGTGCAGCACGAGGAAGGAGCAATTCTCGTCGCTGTATGTTCCGTTTTAGCAAAACCCAGCAGAATAAACTTGTGAAACCCACTTGGGCACCCACCAGCCAGAGCTGTGGCTTCAGAGCCGCCAATCCAAGCAAAGCCAGAGCCTAAACCTCACCCCATCCTCATACCAGCCGATCGGTGACAGGCTGGGGTGGTGGCAGGGTTGGAAAGGGCATCCCTGGGACCCTCCTGGGGAAAAAGCAGCAGGGACAAAAGTTTTCTTTAGATATAATCACCCAACCTTTCCACGACCACCTCCCACCTCAGTCCCATTCAAATTTACAGCACTGGGAACAAATCTGCCCGTGTTTAAAAGGAAACCTCTCCCTAAATGCTGGCCCAGGACTTGCCTGGGTGGTTTTATTTCCACCATTGAGGCCTCATTCCTGCACAGGAGTTGCAGAAGCCCACTTTTATGGAATGGGCCCCTCAGATGAGCCTCGGGGACTGGGACATGTCCTCAGGCTGGACTGGGGGACACATCCCCATCACCGCCCTGGGAAGGTGGAAGCGCCAACTCCATGCTCACCACGCACGGGCTATTTAAGTAGCTCCGGAGGGAGCCATCGCAGCACAAGACAAGCTAGAGCAGCTCCTAAATCAGTCCTTCTTTATGCCACTCCAGTCCCCAGCTCCCTCCAAACACCAGGAAACCCAGAAAGTCACATTAAATCATTTTTATCCCTTGTTCTTCCTCCTTGTCCTGAGCTGCGCTGACCTCAGCTCAGCCTCGCTGAGTCGCGAGGAGCCAAATTGGAGCTGCGGAGCTGCTCCCCAAAGGCATTTCACCACCCAGAACCAGCGTGGGAATAGGTGGGATGCATCCAGCATGGCAGGGGGGCGGCGTGGACCTGAGCCCACGCAGCACAGACGGCTCTGGGAAGGCTGTACAGGAGATGCAGTACTTGGAGTGATTGAAAGGCAGGTGATGGCACAGGCATTTGGAAGTTTTATGAAGATCTTTTACCGAAATCACAGTCGTTAGAGACATGCAGCCTATTAAAGGTGTCCAGCACGCCGCTGGGGCCAGGACAGCATTAGTGCCGCCGTATATCCTCCAACATTGTGTTCCTTCTGGTTTTAGGAGGCCCCGGGGTCCTTCCAGCACCACTCTTGGATGAATATTCTGGAATTTAATAGTCCTGGCTACCAGGAAGATTTTTTGGAGGGATTCATCACTCTTTTGCTCCTTTTGGCACAGGTTGTCCAGGGGAACCAGGCTCACAGGGCTCCTCACCCTCCATAGCTGTTAAGGAGGTGTCTTGTCTTCCTGTGCCCCAAAATGCCACCGCTCCAGGGGAGCAAGTGCCATCAACACCGAGCAGGTTGCTCAACAGTGAGTAAACAGTGATTCAACCCCGAGGTAATTCCCATGGCATCTGTCCGAGGTGGTATTTCCAACCCGATTCAGATTTCCAACAAACCAAGGAGGTGACAGGCAGCGCTGCAGGCAGGCACCGAGCAGATTTGTCACCCACCTTCCAAAACTGCAAGAGAAACCTCCTGTCCAGATCCCGGCAGCGCAATCGCAGTCAGAAGCTGGACCGGTTTGCTGTGCAGATGGGAATCCTAGCAGAGCATCCTGCATCTCCCGACACGCTCTTTCCTCTGTAGTTCGGTCATCTTTAGCATCGCAGCAAGATCTGGCTTTCTAGAGCAGCTCAGGAAAAGGGGGAATATGACAAGGATACAGAGAGGAAGGTCAAGAATTGTAAAGGAGAGGAATCATTGGCTCGGAACTGAGAAAATCCCGGGTTTAATTCTAGTCCTGTCCCTGGCAG
>NW_010244922.1:0-519 GCF_000690775.1 Eurypyga helias | reverse complement strand
GAAAGATGGGAAAAGGACAAGTGCTGCCTTCCATGGGACAAACCCCACCACGAGCAAAGCTGTCTTTCTGTAACAGCACACCAGTGCCTTCTGTTTCCTTCAGAAGAGCAATACAGCCATCCCTTTACTTCTGGAATAATACAGAAATCAAACCACCCGGCATGGGGGAGCAGGATCTGCATTTCCCTGTTCCTTTCGTGATTTCCCAAGCTGAAGAGAAGCAGTGCCCCAGCAGGGCTATGATTCGCCACCTCCCACCCCTGCCAAGCAGAGGGAAGGGGAGAATGCTATTGCCCAAACTCACAGACGCATGCCCCTAAACACAAAATCACTCAGAATAACCTTCCTACCTATTAATAATAATAAACTCAAAATAAGCTTCCTACCTGGCCTGTGCCTCTTGCAGAGGAGATGCTGGACCCTCCAGGGAAGAGGGAAATGCTCCACATCCATTTCAAGTGGGTAAAAGGGGCCACACACAGACCCCAAATCAAAAGACCCTGGAAATATTACAATTTT
>NW_010244921.1:3334-5422 GCF_000690775.1 Eurypyga helias | reverse complement strand
TGCCATGGGGACAGGCTGGGAGAGGCCTGTGATGTACTTAAAAATACAGTTGGTATTTTTAAGTACATCATCAGAAGCCCTTCTGTGCCTTGTGAATCACTGGTGCTTTTGGGGCCAAAGATGACATTTAGAGGGAATGTTTCTGAATAACCCTGTCAACAGGAATTCTCATAAGACAATGAAAGCAACCGCAGCCACGTTGCCTTGCTTTGCTCATGCCCGGCTCTGCCGGAGCCGAACCCTCTGCGGTCCCTCACGTTTGCTTTCCCTTTCTCCGCAGAATGCCATGAACTTGCCGCCCGACAAGGCCCGGCTTCTGCGGCAGTACGACAATGAGAAGAAGTGGGAGCTCATCTGTGACCAGGTAAGGGAGGCCCAGCGGGCTTTTGGCACACACCCCACTGAGAGCATCACCGGGGTTTCACGGGCAGGTCCCTGGGTCTAGACCGTGCAGGGGACGGGTACTCGAGTAGTTTCAAACACTCATTTCTTTGGTGGTGAATCCTGCTTATTTTGCCCAGCACGGACTCAAAGAGTCCTTCCGTCACCTCCCGGCAAGTGCTTTGATTTTGCTCTTCCTTGACCTGTGTAACATGAACAAGCGGTCTCGAGCAGCAGGTATTTGGCTTTCCACATCACGAGCCGTTGTCTAACGGCGATGCGGCCCCAACTCCACTTCCAGAGGCTGAACAACAACCTGGGATTAAGCAGCACCATATGCTGAGGCATCTTCTGTGTATGAGCTCTGCTGTGGCGCGCAGACTTGGCAGCAGTAGAGAGCAATTAACAGGTTGGCTCTGCCCTGACAAATGAGCAGAAACTGCATTATTTAGAGAAAGCAAAGCGTGCAAAATCAGGTTCCACCATAAACTTCCAAAGTAATCCCTAATGGAAATAATTGATGTAGGACTGAGAAAGTGGGATGTTTCCTAGAACCGAGAACTCAGCGGTACCAGGATGAGAGTTTGGCAGAAGGTACAGTCGTGCTGTGAGGTCAGGAGCATTTAATAAATAGTTTTAGTGGGACATTTCCTATGTAGCTGTGGAGCCTCTGATAAAACGGAGCTACCTTAAAGCAGAGCTGAGTGAAGAATTGCTCTTTTCCCTGAGCGTTCTGTGCAGAGCATGTCAAGTGTTGAGCTGTTTAAAGTTTCGGTTTAGTGAGACGCCGAACAAATCGCTTAATCTGCCCTAAGTGATTTGTTTCGTGGCTGTTTGCTTGGAGCACGCGCGGGGAAGCGGCAGCTCTGTGCTGGCGTCGGCGTGCTCTGTTTGCACGGAGCTGGCTCCATGTGCAAACTCCCACCTCGGAGCGGATCCACCCTTTGCAACGTGCAGCTGCTGATGATTCGCTCCTCAACTCTCCAGCAGGATAGGAGGGATGAGCAGATGGAACTGCAGCGAAGGAGATTTGCAGTAATCGTGGATCTTAATGGCTCCTTGCACAACACCGAGTCCACCCCCACCTTGGGATGAGTCTGCTTCCCGTCGCTTGGCGAGGGCAGGCAGAGGAGTGGTGCGGGACTGGTGTCACCAGCACTGGGGGGTTCCGAGAGGACGGGAGGGGATGGTGTGCCACCCTTCCAGGGGCTGGCCACCCCGGGGACATGCATCCTGCGTGTCTGCAGTCTGCGCAGCTCCCCTGCATGGGGGCTTGTCCGCCGCTGTGACTGAGAGCAGTGCGAAGCGGGCGTCTGTAAAAGCACCAGAATATGGCATATGGGCTGTGAAATATTTATATCTGTCCACTTCATTACGGTGCAGGGCTAGAAGTACTTCCAGGAATAGATTTTGTACAGAGTGTGTGTTTTTAGTGTGGATGCAAATTGTGATAGATATTGGTATCACCCTTACACCCTCACCCTTAGTGAAGGACTGAGGAATTAAATTAGCCTAACGACTTGAGCTGGGGGAGGTTAACTCTTACCCTCCTGTGCCTGTTTTCAGCTTGTCTGAAAGGAAAAAGGGTCCAGAGGTTGCTCTGAAATAGAATCATGGAACCATAGAATGGTTTGGGTGGGAAAAGACCTTAAAGCCCACCCAGTCCCCCCCCCTGCCATGGGCAAGGACACCTTTCATAACCCAGGG